>NW_026736681.1:0-62000 GCF_949786415.1 Peromyscus eremicus | reverse complement strand
CCAGAAAACAACTCTTGCTAGAAGGACCAGAAACTGCATGAGATTCAACTCTATTTAGGACTGGGAAACAAACGCTAGCTCGACTTACAAGAAACACACTCTAGATTGAGAAAAGAGCACTCTTCAATGCTAATGTGTTTCCTATAGGGCCAGAACAGTAAGCATTCTCAGAACAAAAGAACTGTGCTTCCTACACACATGGGCCATATCTAGTTCAACTCTGCTTAGGAAACTGACAAGAACAGTAGCTCCTCTTTAGTCCAATACACTGTACTTGCTGGGAACAGACGCGAGTCCTATTAGTAGTCTGTACGGCAATGGGAACACAATAGTGACTTTTCTTACCAGAAAACAACTCTTGCTCGTAGGACCAAAAACTGCATGTGATTCAACTCCATTTAGGACTGGGAAACAAACGCTAGCTCGCCTTACAAGAAACACACTCTGCTTTTGAGAAAAGAGCACTCTTCTACTCTACTGTGTTTCCTATAGGGCCAGAACGGTAAGCTTGCTCAGAACAAAAGAACTGTGCTTCCTACACACATGGCCACATCTAGTTCAATTCTGTTTAGGAAACTGACAAGAACAGTAGCTCCTCTTCCGTCCAATACACTGACTGTACATGATGGGAACAGACGCCAATGCTTTTTGCCCTGTGTTTGACAATGGGAGCGCAAATGTGACTCTCCTTACCAAAAAAACAACTCTTGCTCGTAGGACCAGAAACTGCATGGGATTCAACTCCATTAAGGACTGGGAAAAAAAACGCTAGCTCGAATTACAATAAACACACTCTGGATTGAGAAAACAGCACTCTTCTACTCTAAAGTGTTTCCTATAGGGCAAGAACAATGAGCATTCTCAGAACAAAAGAGCTGTGCTTCCTACACACAGGGTCCATATCTAGTTCAACTCTGCTTGGGAAACTGACAAGGACAGTAGATCCTCTTCAGTCCAATACACTGTTCATGCTGGGAAGAGACGCCAGTGCTATTTGCCCTGTGTATGACAATGGGAGCACAATAGTGACTCTTCTTACCAGAAAAAAACTCTTGCTCGTAGGACCAGAAACTGCATGTGATTCAACTCCATTTAGGATTGGGAAACAAAGGATAGCTCGCCTTACAAGAAACACACTCTGCTTTTGAGAAAAGAGCACTCTTCTACTCTACTGTGTTTCCTATGGGGTCCGAACAGTGAGCTTGCTCAGAACAAAAGAACTGTGCTTCCTACACACATGGCCACATCTAGTTCAATTCTGTTTAGGAAACTGACAAGAACAGTAGCTCCTCTTCCGTCCAATACACTGACTGTACATGCTGGGAACAGACACCAGTGCTTTTTGCCCTGTGTATGACAATGGGAGCGCAAATGTGACTCTTCTTACCAAAAAAACAACTCTTGCTCGTAGGACCAGAAACTGCATGTGATTCAACTCCATTTAGGACTGGGAAACAAACGCTAGCTCGACTTACAAGAAACACACTCTAGATTGAGAAAAGAGCACTCTTCAACGCTAATGTGTTTCCTATAGGGCCAGAACAGTGAGCATTCTCAGAACAAAAGAACTGTGCTTCATACATACATGGGCCATATCTAGTTCAACTCTGCTTAGGAAACTGAAAAGAACAGTAGCTCCTCTTCAGTCCAATACACTGTACTTGCTAGGAACAGACACGAGTCCTATTTGCACTGTGTATGGCAATGGGAGCACAATAGTGACTTTCCTTACCAGAAAACAACTCTTGCTCGTAGGACCAAAAACTGCATGTGATTCAACCCCATTTAGGACTGGGAAACAAACGCTAGCTCGCCTTACAAGAAACAAACTCTGCTTTTGAGAAATGATCACTCTTCTATTCTACTGTGTTTCCTATAGGGCCAAAACAGTTTGCTTGCTTAGAAAAAACGAACTGTGCTTCCTACACACGTGCCATATCTAGTTCAATTCTGCTTTGGAAACTGACAAGAACAGGAGATCCTCGTCAGTCCAATACACTGTACTTGCTAGGAACAGACGCCAGTGCTATTTGCCCTGTGTATGACAATGGGAGAACAATAGTGACTCTTCTTACCAGAAAACAACTCTTGCTGGTAGGACCAGAAACTGCATGCGATTCAACTCCATTAAAGACTGGGAAAAAAACGCTAGCTCGAATTACAATAAACACACTCTGGATTGAGAAAACAGCACTCTTCTACTCTAAAGTGTTTCCTATAGGGCAAGAACAATGAGCATTCTCAGAACAAAAGAGCTGTGCTCCTACACACACGGTCCATATCTAGTTCAACTCTGCTTGGGAAACTGACAAGGACAGTACATCCTCTTCAGTCGAATACACTGTTCATGCTGGGAACAGACGCCAGTGCTATTTGCCCTGTGTATGACAATGGGAGCACAATAGTGACTCTTCTTACCAGAAAACAACTCTTGCTCGTAGGATCAGAAACTGCATGTGTTTCAACTCCATTTAGGACTGGGAAACAAACGCTAGCTCGCCTTACAAGAAACACACTCTGCTTTTGAGAAAAGAGCACTCTTCTACTCGAGTGTTTTTCCTATGGGGTCCGAACAGTGAGCTTGCTCAGAACAAAAGAACTGTGCTTCCTACCCTCACGGGCCATGTCTAGTTCAACTCTGCTTAGGAAACTGACAAGAACAGTAGCTCCTCCTCAGTCCAATACACTGTACTTGCTGGGAACAGTCGCGAGTGCTATTTGCACTGTGTATGGCAATGGGAGCACAATAGTGACTTTCCTTACCAGAAAACAACTCTTGCTCGTAGGACCAAAAACTGCCTGTGATTCAACCCCATTTAGGACTGGGAAACAAACGCTAGCTCACCTTACACGGAACACACTCTGCTTTTGAGAAATGATCACTCTTCTACTCCACTGTGTTTACTATAGGGCCAAAACAGTTTGCTTGCTTAGAAAAAACGAACTGTGCTTCCTACACACGTGCCATATCTAGTTCAATTCTGCTTTGGAAACTGACAAGAACAGTAGCTACTCTTCAGTCCAATACACTGTACTTGCTGGGAACAGACGCCAGTGCTATTTGCCCTGTGTATGACAATGGGAGCACAATAGTGACTCTTCTTACCAGAAAACAACTCTTGCTGGTAGGACCAGAAACTGCATGGGATTCAACTCCATTAAGGACTGGGAAAAAAATGCTAGCTCCACTTACAATAAACACACTCTGGATTGAGAAAACCGCACTCTTCTACTCCAAAGTGTTTCCTATAGGGCAAGAACAATGAGCATTCTCAGAACAAAAGAGCTGTGCTTCCTACACACACGGTCCATATCTAGTTCAACTCTGCTTGGGAAACTGACAAGAACAGTAGATCCTCTTTAGTCCAATACACTGTTCATGCTGGGAACAGACGCCAGTGCTATTTGCCCTGTGTATGACAATGGGAGCACAATAGTGACTCTTCTTACCAGAAAACAACTCTTGCTCATAGGAGCAGAAACTGCATGTGATTCAACTCCATTTAGGATTGGAAACAAACGCTAGCTCGCCTTTCAAGAAACACACTCTGCTTTTGAGAAAAGACCAGTCTTCTACTCTACTGTGTTTCCTATGGGGTCCGAATAGTGAGCTTACTCAGAACAAAAGAACTGTGCTTCCTACACACACGGGCCATATCTAGTTCAACTCTTCTTAGGAAACTGACAAGACCAGTAGCTCCGCTTCAGTCTAATACACTGTACTTGCTGGGAACAGACGCGAGTGCTATTTGCACTGTGTATGGAAATGGGAGCACAATAGTGACTTTCCTTACCAGAAAACAACTCTTGCTCGTAGGACCAAAAACTGCATGTGATTCAACTCCATTTAGGACTGGGAAACAAACGCTAGCTCGCCTTACAAGAAACACACTCTGCTTTTGAGAAAAGAGCACTCTTCTACTCTACTGTGTTTCCTTTGGTGTCTGAACAGTGAGCTTGCTCTGAACAAAAGAACTGTGCTTACTTCACACACGGGATATATCTAGTTCAACTCTGCTTAGGAAAGTGACAAGAACAGTAGCTCCGCTTCAGTCCAATACACTGTACTTGCTGGGAACAGACGCCAGTGCTTTTTGCCCTGTGTATGACAGTGGGAGCACAATAGCGACTCTTCTTACCAGAAAACAACTCTTGCTTTTAGGACCAGAAACTGCATGGGATTCAACTCCATTTCTGACTGGGAAACAAACACTAGCTCGCCTTACAAGAAACACACTCTGCTTTTGAGAAAAGAGCACTCTTCTACTCTACTGTTTTTCCTATGCGGTCCGAAAAGTGAGCTTGCTCAGAACAAAAGACCTGTGCTTCCTACACACACAGGCCATATCTAGTTCAACTCTGCTTAGGAAACTGACAAGAACAGTAGCTACTCTTCAGTCCAATACACTGTACTTGCTGGGAACAGACGCGAGTGCTATTTGCCCTGTGTATGACAATGGGAGCACAATAGTGACTCTTCTTACCAGAAAACAACTCTTGCTCGTAGGACCAGAAACTGCATGTGATTCAACTCCATTTAGGACTGGGAAACAAACGCTAGCTCACCTTACAAGAAACACTGTCTTCTTTTGAGAAAAGAGCACTCTTCTACTCTACTGTGTTTCCTTTGGGGTCTGAACAGTGAGCTTGCTCTGAACAAAAGAACTGTGCTTCCTACACACACGGGCCATATCTAGTTCAACTCTGCTTAGAAAACTGACAAGAACAATAGCTCCTCTTCAGTCCAACACCCTGTACTTGCTGGGAACAGATGGGAGTGCTATTTGCACTGTGTATTTCAAAGGGAGCACAATAGTGACTTCCCTTACCAGAAAACAACTCTTGCTCGTAGGACCAAAAACTGCATGGGATTCAACTCCATTTAGGACTGGGAAACAAACTCTAGCTCGCCTTACAAGAAACACACTCTGCTTTTGAGAAATGATCACTCTTCTACTCTACGGTGTTTCCTATAAGCCCAGAACAGTTAGCTTGCTTAGATCAAAAGAACTGTGCTTCCTACACACACGGGCCATATCTAGTTCAATTCTGCTTTGGAAAGTGACAAGAACAGTAGATCCTCTTCAGTCCAATACACTGTACTTGCTGGGAACAGACGCCAGTGCTATTTACCCTGTGTATGACAATGGGAGCACAATAGTGACTCTTCTTACCAGAAAACAACTCTTGCTAGAAGGACCAGAAACTGCATGAGATTCAACTCTATTTAGGACTGGGAAACAAACGCTAGCTCGACTTACAAGAAACACACTCTAGATTGAGAAAAGAGCACTCTTCAATGCTAATGTGTTTCCTATAGGGCCAGAACAGTAAGCATTCTCAGAACAAAAGAACTGTGCTTCCTACACACATGGGCCATATCTAGTTCAACTCTGCTTAGGAAACTGACAAGAACAGTAGCTCCTCTTTAGTCCAATACACTGTACTTGCTGGGAACAGACGCGAGTCCTATTAGTAGTCTGTACGGCAATGGGAACACAATAGTGACTTTTCTTACCAGAAAACAACTGTTGCTCGTAGGACCAAAAACTGCATGTGATTCAACTCCATTTAGGACTGGGAAACAAACGCTAGCTCGCCTTACAAGAAACACACTCTGCTTTTGAGAAAAGAGCACTCTTCTACTCTACTGTGTTTCCTATATGGCCAGAACGGTAAGCTTGCTCAGAACAAAAGAACTGTGCTTCCTACACACATGGCCACATCTAGTTCAATTCTGTTTAGGAAACTGACAAGAACAGTAGCTCCTCTTCCGTCCAATACACTGACTGTACATGATGGGAACAGACGCCAATGCTTTTTGCCCTGTGTTTGACAATGGGAGCGCAAATGTGACTCTCCTTACCAAAAAAACAACTCTTGCTCGTAGGACCAGAAACTGCATGGGATTCAACTCCATTAAGGACTGGGAAAAAAAACGCTAGCTCGAATTACAATAAACACACTCTGGATTGAGAAAACAGCACTCTTCTACTCTAAAGTGTTTCCTATAGGGCAAGAACAATGAGCATTCTCAGAACAAAAGAGCTGTGCTTCCTACACACAGGGTCCATATCTAGTTCAACTCTGCTTGGGAAACTGACAAGGACAGTAGATCCTCTTCAGTCCAATACACTGTTCATGCTGGGAAGAGACGCCAGTGCTATTTGCCCTGTGTATGACAATGGGAGCACAATAGTGACTCTTCTTACCAGAAAAAAACTCTTGCTCGTAGGACCAGAAACTGCATGTGATTCAACTCCATTTAGGATTGGGAAACAAAGGATAGCTCGCCTTACAAGAAACACACTCTGCTTTTGAGAAAAGAGCACTCTTCTACTCTACTGTGTTTCCTATGGGGTCCGAACAGTGAGCTTGCTCAGAACAAAAGAACTGTGCTTCCTACACACATGGCCACATCTAGTTCAATTCTGTTTAGGAAACTGACAAGAACAGTAGCTCCTCTTCCGTCCAATACACTGACTGTACATGCTGGGAACAGACACCAGTGCTTTTTGCCCTGTGTATGACAATGGGAGCGCAAATGTGACTCTTCTTACCAAAAAAACAACTCTTGCTCGTAGGACCAGAAACTGCATGTGATTCAACTCCATTTAGGACTGGGAAACAAACGCTAGCTCGACTTACAAGAAACACACTCTAGATTGAGAAAAGAGCACTCTTCAACGCTAATGTGTTTCCTATAGGGCCAGAACAGTGAGCATTCTCAGAACAAAAGAACTGTGCTTCATACATACATGGGCCATATCTAGTTCAACTCTGCTTAGGAAACTGAAAAGAACAGTAGCTCCTCTTCAGTCCAATACACTGTACTTGCTAGGAACAGACACGAGTCCTATTTGCACTGTGTATGGCAATGGGAGCACAATAGTGACTTTCCTTACCAGAAAACAACTCTTGCTCGTAGGACCAAAAACTGCATGTGATTCAACCCCATTTAGGACTGGGAAACAAACGCTAGCTCGCCTTACAAGAAACAAACTCTGCTTTTGAGAAATGATCACTCTTCTATTCTACTGTGTTTCCTATAGGGCCAAAACAGTTTGCTTGCTTAGAAAAAACGAACTGTGCTTCCTACACACGTGCCATATCTAGTTCAATTCTGCTTTGGAAACTGACAAGAACAGGAGATCCTCGTCAGTCCAATACACTGTACTTGCTAGGAACAGACGCCAGTGCTATTTGCCCTGTGTATGACAATGGGAGAACAATAGTGACTCTTCTTACCAGAAAACAACTCTTGCTGGTAGGACCAGAAACTGCATGCGATTCAACTCCATTAAAGACTGGGAAAAAAACGCTAGCTCGAATTACAATAAACACACTCTGGATTGAGAAAACAGCACTCTTCTACTCTAAAGTGTTTCCTATAGGGCAAGAACAATGAGCATTCTCAGAACAAAAGAGCTGTGCTCCTACACACACGGTCCATATCTAGTTCAACTCTGCTTGGGAAACTGACAAGGACAGTACATCCTCTTCAGTCGAATACACTGTTCATGCTGGGAACAGACGCCAGTGCTATTTGCCCTGTGTATGACAATGGGAGCACAATAGTGACTCTTCTTACCAGAAAACAACTCTTGCTCGTAGGATCAGAAACTGCATGTGTTTCAACTCCATTTAGGACTGGGAAACAAACGCTAGCTCGCCTTACAAGAAACACACTCTGCTTTTGAGAAAAGAGCACTCTTCTACTCGAGTGTTTTTCCTATGGGGTCCGAACAGTGAGCTTGCTCAGAACAAAAGAACTGTGCTTCCTACCCTCACGGGCCATGTCTAGTTCAACTCTGCTTAGGAAACTGACAAGAACAGTAGCTCCTCCTCAGTCCAATACACTGTACTTGCTGGGAACAGTCGCGAGTGCTATTTGCACTGTGTATGGCAATGGGAGCACAATAGTGACTTTCCTTACCAGAAAACAACTCTTGCTCGTAGGACCAAAAACTGCCTGTGATTCAACCCCATTTAGGACTGGGAAACAAACGCTAGCTCACCTTACACGGAACACACTCTGCTTTTGAGAAATGATCACTCTTCTACTCCACTGTGTTTACTATAGGGCCAAAACAGTTTGCTTGCTTAGAAAAAACGAACTGTGCTTCCTACACACGTGCCATATCTAGTTCAATTCTGCTTTGGAAACTGACAAGAACAGTAGCTACTCTTCAGTCCAATACACTGTACTTGCTGGGAACAGACGCCAGTGCTATTTGCCCTGTGTATGACAATGGGAGCACAATAGTGACTCTTCTTACCAGAAAACAACTCTTGCTGGTAGGACCAGAAACTGCATGGGATTCAACTCCATTAAGGACTGGGAAAAAAATGCTAGCTCCACTTACAATAAACACACTCTGGATTGAGAAAACCGCACTCTTCTACTCCAAAGTGTTTCCTATAGGGCAAGAACAATGAGCATTCTCAGAACAAAAGAGCTGTGCTTCCTACACACACGGTCCATATCTAGTTCAACTCTGCTTGGGAAACTGACAAGAACAGTAGATCCTCTTCAGTCCAATACACTGTTCATGCTGGGAACAGACGCCAGTGCTATTTGCCCTGTGTATGACAATGGGAGCACAATAGTGACTCTTCTTACCAGAAAACAACTCTTGCTCATAGGAGCAGAAACTGCATGTGATTCAACTCCATTTAGGATTGGGAAACAAACGCTAGCTCGCCTTTCAAGAAACACACTCTGCTTTTGAGAAAAGACCAGTCTTCTACTCTACTGTGTTTCCTATGGGGTCCGAATAGTGAGCTTACTCAGAACAAAAGAACTGTGCTTCCTACACACACGGGCCATATCTAGTTCAACTCTTCTTAGGAAACTGACAAGACCAGTAGCTCCGCTTCAGTCTAATACACTGTACTTGCTGGGAACAGACGCGAGTGCTATTTGCACTGTGTATGGAAATGGGAGCACAATAGTGACTTTCCTTACCAGAAAACAACTCTTGCTCGTAGGACCAAAAACTGCATGTGATTCAACTCCATTTAGGACTGGGAAACAAACGCTAGCTCGCCTTACAAGAAACACACTCTGCTTTTGAGAAAAGAGCACTCTTCTACTCTACTGTGTTTCCTTTGGTGTCTGAACAGTGAGCTTGCTCTGAACAAAAGAACTGTGCTTCCTACACACATGGGCCATATCTAGTTCAACTCTGCTTAGGAAACTGACAAGAACAGTAGCTACTCTTTAGTCCAATACACTGTACTTGCTGGGAACAGACGTGAGTACTATTAGTACTCTGTACGGCAATGGGAACACAATAGTGACTTTCCTTACCAGAAAACAACTCTTGCTCGTAGGACCAAAAACTGCATGTGATTCAACTCCATTTAGGACTGGGAAACAAACGCTAGCTCACCTTACACGGAACACACTCTGCTTTTGAGAAATGATCACTCTTCTACTCCACTGTGTTTACTATAGGGCCAAAACAGTTTGCTTGCTTAGAAAAAACGAACTGTGCTTCCTACACACGTGCCATATCTAGTTCAATTCTGCTTTGGAAACTGACAAGAACAGTAGCTACTCTTCAGTCCAATACACTGTACTTGCTGGGAACAGACGCCAGTGCTATTTGCCCTGTGTATGACAATGGGAGCACAAAAGTGACTCTTCTTACCAGAAAACAACTCTTGCTGGTAGGACCAGAAACTGCATGGGATTCAACTCCATTAAGGACTGGGAAAAAAATGCTAGCTCCACTTACAATAAACACACTCTGGATTGAGAAAACCGCACTCTTCTACTCCAAAGTGTTTCCTATAGGGCAAGAACAATGAGCATTCTCAGAACAAAAGAGCTGTGCTTCCTACACACACGGTCCATATCTAGTTCAACTCTGCTTGGGAAACTGACAAGAACAGTAGATCCTCTTCAGTCCAATACACTGTTCATGCTGGGAACAGACGCCAGTGCTATTTGCCCTGTGTATGACAATGGGAGCACAATAGTGACTCTTCTTACCAGAAAACAACTCTTGCTCATAGGAGCAGAAACTGCATGTGATTCAACTCCATTTAGGATTGGGAAACAAACGCTAGCTCGCCTTTCAAGAAACACACTCTGCTTTTGAGAAAAGACCAGTCTTCTACTCTACTGTGTTTCCTATGGGGTCCGAATAGTGAGCTTACTCAGAACAAAAGAACTGTGCTTCCTACACACACGGGCCATATCTAGTTCAACTCTTCTTAGGAAACTGACAAGACCAGTAGCTCCGCTTCAGTCTAATACACTGTACTTGCTGGGAACAGACGCGAGTGCTATTTGCACTGTGTATGGAAATGGGAGCACAATAGTGACTTTCCTTACCAGAAAACAACTCTTGCTCGTAGGACCAAAAACTGCATGTGATTCAACTCCATTTAGGACTGGGAAACAAACGCTAGCTCGCCTTACAAGAAACACACTCTGCTTTTGAGAAAAGAGCACTCTTCTACTCTACTGTGTTTCCTTTGGTGTCTGAACAGTGAGCTTGCTCTGAACAAAAGAACTGTGCTTCCTACACACATGGGCCATATCTAGTTCAACTCTGCTTAGGAAACTGACAAGAACAGTAGCTACTCTTTAGTCCAATACACTGTACTTGCTGGGAACAGACGTGAGTACTATTAGTACTCTGTACGGCAATGGGAACACAATAGTGACTTTCCTTACCAGAAAACAACTCTTGCTCGTAGGACCAAAAACTGCATGTGATTCAACTCCATTTAGGACTGGGAAACAAACGCTAGCTCGCCTTACAAGAAACACACTCTGCTTTTGAGAAAAGAGCACTCTTCTACTCTACTGTGTTTCCTATAGGGCCAGAACGGTAAGCTTGCTCAGAACAAAAGAACTGTGCTTCCTACACACATGGCCACATCTAGTTCAATTCTGTTTAGGAAACTGACAAGAACAGTAGCTCCTCTTCCGTCCAATACACTGACTGTACATGCTGGGAACAGACGCCAGTGCTTTTTGCCCTGTGTATGACAATGGGAGCGCAAATGTGACTCTTCTTACCAAAAAAACAACTCTAGCTCGTAGGACCAGAAACTGCATGTGATTCAACTCCATTTAGGACTGGGAAACAAACGCTAGCTCGACTTACAAGAAACACACTCTAGATTGAGAAAAGAGCACTCTTCAACGCTAATGTGTTTCCTATAGGGCCAGAACAGTGAGCATTCTCAGAACAAAAGAACTGTGCTTCCTACATACATGGGCCATATCTAGTTCAACTCTGCTTAGGAAACTGAAAAGAACAGTAGCTCCTCTTCAGTCCAATACACTGTACTTGCTAGGAACAGACACGAGTCCTATTTGCACTTTGTATGGCAATGGGAGCACAATAGTGACTTTCCTTACCATAAAACAACTCTTGCTCATAGGACCAAAAACTGCATGTGATTCAACCCCATTTAGGACTGGGAAACAAACGCTAGCTCGCCTTACAAGAAACACACTCTGCTTTTCAGAAATGATCACTCTTCTACTCTACTGTGTTTCCTATAGGGCCAAAACAGTTTGCTTGCTTAGAAAAAACAAACTGTGCTTCCTACACACGTGCCATATCTAGTTCAATTCTGCTTTGGAAACTGACAAGAATAGTAGATCCTCGTCAGTCCAATACACTTTACTTGCTGGGAACAGACGCCAGGGCTATTTGCCCTGTGTAAGACAATGGGAGCACAATAGTGACTCTTCTTACAAGAAAACAACTCTTGCTGGTAGGACCAGAAACTGCATGGGATTCAACTCCATTTAGGACTGGGAAAAAAACGCTAGCTCGAATTACAATAAACACACTCTGGATTGAGAAAACAGCACTCTTCTACTCTAAAGTGTTTCCTATAGGGCAAGAACAATGAGCATTCTCAGAACAAAAGAGCTGTGCTTCCTACACACACGGTCCATATCTAGTTCAACTCTGATTGGGAAACTGACAAGAACAGTAGATCCTCTTCAGTCCAATACACTGTTCATGCTGGGAACAGACGCCAGTGCTATTTGCCCTGTGTATGACAATGGGAGCTCAATAGTGACTCTTCTTACCAGAAAACAACTCTTGCTCGTAGGACCAGAAACTGCATGTGATTCAACTCCACTTAGGGTTGGGAAACAAAGGATAGCTCGCCTTACAAGAAACACACTCTGTTTTTGAGAAAAGAGCAGTCTTCTACTCTACTGTGTTTCCTATGGGGTCCGAACAGTGAGCTTGCTCAGTACAAAAGAACTGTGCTTCCTACACACACGGGCCATGTCTAGTTCAACTCTGCTTAGGAAACTGACAAGAACAGTAGTTCCTCTTCAGTCCAATACACTGTACTTGCTGGGAACAGACGCCAGTGCTATTTGCACTGTGTATGGCAATGGGAGCGCAATAGTGACTTTCCTTACCAGAAACAAATCTTGCTTGTAGGACGAAAAACTGCATGTGATTCAACTCCATTTAGGACTGGGAAACAAACGCTAGCTCGCCTTACAAGAAACACACTCTGCTTTTGAGAAAAGAGCACTCTTCTACACTACTGTGTTTCCTATGGGGTCCGAACAGTGAGCTTGCTCAGAACAAAACAACTGTGCTTCCTTCACACACGGGACATATCTAGTTCAACTCTGCTTAGGAAAGTGACAAGAACAGTAGCTCCGCTTCAGTCCAATACACTGTACTTGCTGGGAACAGACGCGAGTGCTATTTGCCCTGTGTATGACAATGGGAGCGCAATAGTGACTCTTCTTACCAGAAAACAACTCTTGCTCGTAGGACCAGAAACTGCATGTGATTCAACTCCATTTAGGACTGGGAAACAAACGCTAGCTCACCTTACAAGAAACACAGTCTTCTTTTGAGAAAAGAGCACTCTTCTACTCTACTGTGTTTCCTTTGGGGTCTGAACAGTGAGCTTGCTCTGAACAAAAGAACTGTGCTTCCTACACAGACGGGCCATATCTAGTTCAACTCTGCTTAGAAAACTGACAAGAACAATAGCTCCTCTTCAGTCCAACACCCTGTACTTGCTGGGAACAGACGCGAGTGCTATTTGCACTGTGAATTTCAAAGGGAGCACAATAGTGACTTCCCTTACCAGAAAACAACTCTTGCTCCTAGGACCAGAAACTGCATGTGATTCAACTCCATTTAGGACTGGGAAACAAACTGTAGCTCGCCTTACAAGAAACACACTCTGCTTTTGAGAAATGATCACTCTTCTACTCTACGGTGTTTCCTATAGGGCCAGAACAGTTAGCTTGCTTAGAACAAAAGAAATGTGCTTCCTACACACACGGGCCATATCTAGTTCAATTCTGCTTTGAAAAGTGACAAGAACAGTAGATCCTCTTCAGTCCAATACACTGTACTTGCTGGGAACAGACGCCAGTGCTATTTACCCTGTGTACGACAATGGGAGCACAATAGTGACTCTTCTTACCAGAAAACACCTCTTGCTAGTAGGACCAGAAACTGCATGGGATTCAACTCCATTTAGGACTGGGAAACAAACGCTAGCTCGACTTACAAGAAACACACTCTAGATTGAGAAAAGAGCACTCTTCAACGCTAATGTGTTTCCTATAGGGCCAGAACAGTGAGCATTCTCAGAACAAAAGAACTGTGCTTCCTACACACATGGGCCATATCTAGTTCAACTCTGCTTAGGAAACTGACAAGAACAGTAGCTCCTCTTTAGTCCATACACTGTACTTGCTGGGAACAGACGCGAGTACTTTTTTCACTGTGTATGGCAATGGGAGCACAATAGTGACTTACCTTACCAGAAAACAACTCTTGCTCGTAGGACCAAAAACTAGATGTGATTGAACTCCATTTCTGACTGGGAAACAATCGCTAGCTCGCCTTACAAGAAACACACTCTGCTTTTGAGAAAAGACCACTCTTCTACTCTACTGTGTTTCCTATGGGGTACAAACAGTGAGCTTGCTCAGAACAAAAGAACTGTGCTTCCTACACACACAGGCCATATCTAGTTCAACTCTGCTTAGGAAACTGACAAGAACGGTAGCTCCTCTTCAGTCCAATACACTGTACTAGCTGGGAACAGACGCGAGTTCTATTTGCACTGTGTATGGCAATAGGAGCACAATAGTGACTCTTCTTATCAGAAAACAACTCTTGCTCATAGGACCAGTAACTGCATGGGATTCAACTCCAATTCTGACTGGGAAACAAACACTAACTCGCCTTACAAGAAACACACTCTGCTTTTGAGAAAAGAGCACTCTTCTACTCTACTGTGTTTCCTATGGGTCCGAATAGTGAGCTTGCACAGAACAAAAGAACTGTGCTTCCTACACACACGGGCCATATCTAGTTCAACTCTGCTTAGGAAACTGACAAGAACAACAGCTCCTCTTCAGTCCAACACCCTGTACTTGCTGGGAACAGACGCGAGTGCTATTTGCACTGTGTTTTTCAAAGGGAGCACAATAGTGACTTCCCTTACCAGAAAACAACTCTTGCTCGTAGGACCAAAAACTGCATGTGATTCAACTCCATTTAGGACTGGGAAACAAACTCTAGCTCGCCTTACAAGAAACACACTCTGCTTCTGAGAAATGATCACTCTTCTACTCTACGGTGTTTCCTGTAGGGCCAGAACAGTTAGCTTGCTTAGAACAAAAGAACTGTGCTTCCTACACACACGGGCCATATCTAGTTCAATTCTGCTTTGGAAAGTGATAAGAACAGTAGATCCTTTTCAGTCCAATACACTGTACTTGCTGGGAACAGACGCCAGTGCTATTTACCCTGTGTACGACAATGGGAGCACAATAGTGACTCTTCTTACCAGAAAACAACTCTTGCTAGTATAACCAGAAACTGCATGGGATTCAACTCCATTTAGGACTGGGAAACAAACGCTAGCTCGACTTACAAATAACACACTCTAGATTGAGAAAAGAGCACTCTTCAACGATAATGTGTTTCCTATAGGACCAGAACAGTGAGCATTCTCAGAACAAAAGAACTGTGCTTACTAAACACATGGGCCATATCTAGTTCAACTCTGCTTAGGAAACTGAAAAGAACAGTAGCTCCTCTTCAGTCCAATACACTGTACTTGCTAGGAACAGACGCGAGTGCTATTTGCACTGTGTATGGCAATGGGAGCGCAATACTGACTTTCCTTACCAGAAAACAACTCTTGCTCGTAGGACCAAAAACTGCATGTGATTCAACCCCATTTAGGACTGGGAAACAAACGCTAGCTCACCTTACAAGAAACAAACTCTGCTTTTGAGAAATGATCACTCTTCTACTCCACTGTGTTTCCTATAGGGCCAAAACAGTTTGCTTGCTTAGAAAAAACGAACTGTGCTTCCTACACACGTGCCATATCTAGTTCAATTCTGCTTTGGAAACTGACAAGAACAGTAGATCCTCGTCAGTCCAATACACTGTACTTGCTGGGAACAGATGCCAGTGCTATTTGCCCTGTGTATGACAATGGGAGCACAAAAGTGACTCTTCTCACCAGAAAACAACTCTTGCTGGTAGGACCAGAAACTGCATGGGATTCAACTCCATTAAGGACTGGAAAAAAAACCCTAGCTCGACTTACAATAAACACACTCTGGATTGAGAAAACAGCACTCTTCTACTCTAAAGTGTTTCCTATAGGGCAAGAACAATGAGCATTCTCAGAACAAAAGAGCTGTGCTTCCTACACACACGGTCCATATCTAGTTCAACTCTGCTTGGGAAACTGACAAGAACAGTAGATCCTCTTCAGTCCAATACACTGTTCATGCTGGGAACAGACGCCAGTGCTATTTGCCCTGTGTATGACAATGGGAGAACAATAGTGACTCTTCTTACCAGAAAACAACTCTTGCTCATAGGAGCAGAAACTGCATGTGATTCAACTCCATTTAGGATTGGGAAACAAACGATAGCTCGCCTTACAAGAAACACACTCTGCTTTTGAGAAAAGAGTAGTCTTCTACTCTACTGTGTTTCCTATGGGGTCCGAATTGTGAGCTTGCTCAGAACAAAAGAACTGTGCTTCCTACGCACAGGGGCCATATCTAGTTCAACTCTGCTTAGGAAACTGACAAGAGCAGTAGCTCCGCTTCAGTCCAATACACTGTACTTGCTGGGAACAGACGCGAGTGCTATTTGCACTGTGTATGGAAATGGGAGCACAATAGTGACTTTCCTTACCAGAAAACAACTCTTGCTCGTAGGACCAAAAATTGCATGTGATTCAACTCCATTTAGGACTGCGAAACAAACGCTAGCTCGCCTTACAAGAAACACACTCTGCTTTTGAGAAAAGAGCACTCTTCTACTCTACTGTGTTTCCTATAGGGCCAGAACAGTGAACTTGCTCAGAACAAAAGAACTGTGCTTCCTACACACATGGCCATATCTAGTTCAATTCTGCTTAGGAAACTGACAAGAACAGTAGCTCCTCTATAGTCCAATACACTGTACTAGCTGGGAACAGACGCGAGTGCTATTTGCACTGTGTATGGCAACATGAGCTCAATAGTGACTCTTCTTATCAGAAAACACCTCTTGCTTGTAGGACCAGAAACTGCATGTGATTCAACTCCATTTCTGACTGGGAAACAAACACTAGCTCGCCTTACAAGAAACACACTCTGCTTTTGAGAAAAGAGCACTCTTCTACTCTACTGTGTTTCCTAAGGGGTCCGAATAGTGAGCTTGCTCAGAACAAAAGAACTGTGCTTCCTTCACACACGGGCCATATCTAGTTCAACTCTGCTTAGGAAAGTGACAAGAACAGTAGCTCCGCTTCAGTCCAATACACTGTACTTGCTGGGAACAGACGCGAGTGCTATTTGCCCTGTGTATGACAATGGGAGCGCAATAGTGACTCTTCTTACCAGAAAACAACTCTTGCTCGTAGGACCAGAAACTGCATGTGATTCAACTCCATTTAGGACTGGGAAACAAACGCTAGCTCACCTTACAAGAAACACAGTCTTCTTTTGAGAAAAGAGCACTCTTCTACTCTACTGTGTTTCCTTTGGGGTCTGAACAGTGAGCTTGCTCTGAACAAAAGAACTGTGCTTCCTACACAGACGGGCCATATCTAGTTCAACTCTGCTTAGAAAACTGACAAGAACAATAGCTCCTCTTCAGTCCAACACCCTGTACTTGCTGGGAACAGACGCGAGTGCTATTTGCACTGTGAATTTCAAAGGGAGCACAATAGTGACTTCCCTTACCAGAAAACAACTCTTGCTCCTAGGACCAGAAACTGCATGTGATTCAACTCCATTTAGGACTGGGAAACAAACTGTAGCTCGCCTTACAAGAAACACACTCTGCTTTTGAGAAATGATCACTCTTCTACTCTACGGTGTTTCCTATAGGGCCAGAACAGTTAGCTTGCTTAGAACAAAAGAAATGTGCTTCCTACACACACGGGCCATATCTAGTTCAATTCTGCTTTGAAAAGTGACAAGAACAGTAGATCCTCTTCAGTCCAATACACTGTACTTGCTGGGAACAGACGCCAGTGCTATTTACCCTGTGTACGACAATGGGAGCACAATAGTGACTCTTCTTACCAGAAAACACCTCTTGCTAGTAGGACCAGAAACTGCATGGGATTCAACTCCATTTAGGACTGGGAAACAAACGCTAGCTCGACTTACAAGAAACACACTCTAGATTGAGAAAAGAGCACTCTTCAACGCTAATGTGTTTCCTATAGGGCCAGAACAGTGAGCATTCTCAGAACAAAAGAACTGTGCTTCCTACACACATGGGCCATATCTAGTTCAACTCTGCTTAGGAAACTGACAAGAACAGTAGCTCCTCTTTAGTCCATACACTGTACTTGCTGGGAACAGACGCGAGTACTTTTTTCACTGTGTATGGCAATGGGAGCACAATAGTGACTTACCTTACCAGAAAACAACTCTTGCTCGTAGGACCAAAAACTAGATGTGATTGAACTCCATTTCTGACTGGGAAACAATCGCTAGCTCGCCTTACAAGAAACACACTCTGCTTTTGAGAAAAGACCACTCTTCTACTCTACTGTGTTTCCTATGGGGTACAAACAGTGAGCTTGCTCAGAACAAAAGAACTGTGCTTCCTACACACACAGGCCATATCTAGTTCAACTCTGCTTAGGAAACTGACAAGAACGGTAGCTCCTCTTCAGTCCAATACACTGTACTAGCTGGGAACAGACGCGAGTTCTATTTGCACTGTGTATGGCAATAGGAGCACAATAGTGACTCTTCTTATCAGAAAACAACTCTTGCTCATAGGACCAGTAACTGCATGGGATTCAACTCCAATTCTGACTGGGAAACAAACACTAACTCGCCTTACAAGAAACACACTCTGCTTTTGAGAAAAGAGCACTCTTCTACTCTACTGTGTTTCCTATGGGTCCGAATAGTGAGCTTGCACAGAACAAAAGAACTGTGCTTCCTACACACACGGGCCATATCTAGTTCAACTCTGCTTAGGAAACTGACAAGAACAACAGCTCCTCTTCAGTCCAACACCCTGTACTTGCTGGGAACAGACGCGAGTGCTATTTGCACTGTGTTTTTCAAAGGGAGCACAATAGTGACTTCCCTTACCAGAAAACAACTCTTGCTCGTAGGACCAAAAACTGCATGTGATTCAACTCCATTTAGGACTGGGAAACAAACTCTAGCTCGCCTTACAAGAAACACACTCTGCTTCTGAGAAATGATCACTCTTCTACTCTACGGTGTTTCCTGTAGGGCCAGAACAGTTAGCTTGCTTAGAACAAAAGAACTGTGCTTCCTACACACACGGGCCATATCTAGTTCAATTCTGCTTTGGAAAGTGATAAGAACAGTAGATCCTTTTCAGTCCAATACACTGTACTTGCTGGGAACAGACGCCAGTGCTATTTACCCTGTGTACGACAATGGGAGCACAATAGTGACTCTTCTTACCAGAAAACAACTCTTGCTAGTATAACCAGAAACTGCATGGGATTCAACTCCATTTAGGACTGGGAAACAAACGCTAGCTCGACTTACAAATAACACACTCTAGATTGAGAAAAGAGCACTCTTCAACGATAATGTGTTTCCTATAGGACCAGAACAGTGAGCATTCTCAGAACAAAAGAACTGTGCTTACTAAACACATGGGCCATATCTAGTTCAACTCTGCTTAGGAAACTGAAAAGAACAGTAGCTCCTCTTCAGTCCAATACACTGTACTTGCTAGGAACAGACGCGAGTGCTATTTGCACTGTGTATGGCAATGGGAGCGCAATACTGACTTTCCTTACCAGAAAACAACTCTTGCTCGTAGGACCAAAAACTGCATGTGATTCAACCCCATTTAGGACTGGGAAACAAACGCTAGCTCACCTTACAAGAAACAAACTCTGCTTTTGAGAAATGATCACTCTTCTACTCCACTGTGTTTCCTATAGGGCCAAAACAGTTTGCTTGCTTAGAAAAAACGAACTGTGCTTCCTACACACGTGCCATATCTAGTTCAATTCTGCTTTGGAAACTGACAAGAACAGTAGATCCTCGTCAGTCCAATACACTGTACTTGCTGGGAACAGATGCCAGTGCTATTTGCCCTGTGTATGACAATGGGAGCACAAAAGTGACTCTTCTCACCAGAAAACAACTCTTGCTGGTAGGACCAGAAACTGCATGGGATTCAACTCCATTAAGGACTGGAAAAAAAACCCTAGCTCGACTTACAATAAACACACTCTGGATTGAGAAAACAGCACTCTTCTACTCTAAAGTGTTTCCTATAGGGCAAGAACAATGAGCATTCTCAGAACAAAAGAGCTGTGCTTCCTACACACACGGTCCATATCTAGTTCAACTCTGCTTGGGAAACTGACAAGAACAGTAGATCCTCTTCAGTCCAATACACTGTTCATGCTGGGAACAGACGCCAGTGCTATTTGCCCTGTGTATGACAATGGGAGAACAATAGTGACTCTTCTTACCAGAAAACAACTCTTGCTCATAGGAGCAGAAACTGCATGTGATTCAACTCCATTTAGGATTGGGAAACAAACGATAGCTCGCCTTACAAGAAACACACTCTGCTTTTGAGAAAAGAGTAGTCTTCTACTCTACTGTGTTTCCTATGGGGTCCGAATTGTGAGCTTGCTCAGAACAAAAGAACTGTGCTTCCTACGCACAGGGGCCATATCTAGTTCAACTCTGCTTAGGAAACTGACAAGAGCAGTAGCTCCGCTTCAGTCCAATACACTGTACTTGCTGGGAACAGACGCGAGTGCTATTTGCACTGTGTATGGAAATGGGAGCACAATAGTGACTTTCCTTACCAGAAAACAACTCTTGCTCGTAGGACCAAAAATTGCATGTGATTCAACTCCATTTAGGACTGCGAAACAAACGCTAGCTCGCCTTACAAGAAACACACTCTGCTTTTGAGAAAAGAGCACTCTTCTACTCTACTGTGTTTCCTATAGGGCCAGAACAGTGAACTTGCTCAGAACAAAAGAACTGTGCTTCCTACACACATGGCCATATCTAGTTCAATTCTGCTTAGGAAACTGACAAGAACAGTAGCTCCTCTATAGTCCAATACACTGTACTAGCTGGGAACAGACGCGAGTGCTATTTGCACTGTGTATGGCAACATGAGCTCAATAGTGACTCTTCTTATCAGAAAACACCTCTTGCTTGTAGGACCAGAAACTGCATGTGATTCAACTCCATTTCTGACTGGGAAACAAACACTAGCTCGCCTTACAAGAAACACACTCTGCTTTTGAGAAAAGAGCACTCTTCTACTCTACTGTGTTTCCTAAGGGGTCCGAATAGTGAGCTTGCTCAGAACAAAAGAACTGTGCTTCCTTCACACACGGGCCATATCTAGTTCAACTCTGCTTAGGAAAGTGACAAGAACAGTAGCTCCGCTTCAGTCCAATACACTGTACTTGCTGGGAACAGACGCCAGTGCTTTTTGCCCTGTGTATGACAGTGGGAGCACAATAGCGACTCTTCTTACCAGAAAACAACTCTTGCTCGTAGGACCAGAAACTGCATGGGATTCAACTACATTTCTGACTGGGAAACAAACACTAGCTCGCCTTACAAGAAACACACTCTGCTTTTGAGAAAAGAGCACCCCTCTTCTCTACTGTTTTTCCTATGGGGTCCGAAAAGTGAGCTTGCTCAGAACAAAAGACCTGTGCTTCCTACACACACAGGCCATATCTAGTTCAACTCTGCTTAGGAAACTGACAAGAACAGTAGCTACTCTTCAGTCCAATACACTGTACTTGCTGGGAACAGACGCGAGTGCTATTTGCCCTGTGTATGACAATGGGAGCTCAATAGTGACTCTTCTTACCAGAAAACAACTCTTGCTCGTAGAACCAGAAACTGCATGTGATTCAACTCCATTTAGGACTGGGAAACAAACGCTAGCTCACCTTACAAGAAACACTGTCTTCTTTTGAGAAAAGAGCACTCTTCTACTCTACTGTGTTTCCTTTGGGGTCTGAACAGTGAGCTTGCTCTGAACAAAAGAACTGTGCTTCCTACACACACGGGCCATATCTAGTTCAACTCTGCTTAGAAAACTGACAAGAACAATAGCTCCTCTTCAGTCCAACACCCTGTACTTGCTGGGAACAGATGCTAGTGCTATTTGCACTGTGTATTTCAAAGGGAGCACAATAGTGACTTCCCTTACCAGAAAACAACTCTTGCTCATAGGACCAAAAACTACATGGGATTCAACTCCATTTAGGACTGGGAAACAAACTCTAGCTCGCCTTACAAGAAACACACTCTGCTTTTGAGAAATGATCACTCTTCTACTCTACGGTGTTTCCTATAAGCCCAGAACAGTTAGCTTGCTTAGAACAAAAGAACTGTGCTTCCTACACACACGGGCCATATCTAGTTCAATTCTGCTTTGGAAAGTGACAAGAACAGCAGAGCCTCTTCAGTCCAATACACTGTACTTGCTGGGAACAGACGCCAGTGCTATTTACCCTGTGTATGACAATGGGAGCACAATAGTGACTCTTCTTACCAGAAAACAACTCTTGCTAGAAGGACCAGAAACTGCATGGGATTCAACTCCATTTAGGACTGGGAAACAAACGCTAGCTCGACTTACAAGAAACACACTCTAGATTGAGAAAAGAGCACTCTTCAACGCTAATGTGTTTCCTATAGGGCCAGAACAGTAAGCATTCTCAGAACAAAAGAACTGTGCTTCCTACACACATGGGCCATATCTAGTTCAACTCTGCTTAGGAAATTGACAAGAACAGTAGCTCCTCTTTAGTCCAATACACTGTACTTGCTGGGAACAGACGTGGGTCCTATTTGCACTCTGTATGGCAATGGGAGCACAATAGTGACTTTCCTTACCAGAAAACAACTCTTGCTCGTAGGACTAAAAACTGCATGTGATTCAACCCCATTTAGGACTGGGAAACAAACGCTAGCTCGCCTTACAAGAAACACACTCTGCTTTTGAGAAATGATCACTCTTCTACTCTACTGTGTTTCCTATAGGGCCAAAACAGTTTGCTTGCTTAGAAAAAACGAACTGTGCTTCCTACACACGTGCCATATCTAGTTCAATTCTGCTTTGGAAACTGACAAGAATAGTAGATCCTCGTCAGTCCAATACACTTTACTTGCTGGGAACAGACGCCAGGGCTATTTGCCCTGTGTAAGACAATGGGAGCACAATAGTGACTCTTCTTACCAGAAAACAACTCTTGCTGGTAGGACCAGAAACTGCATGAGATTCAACTCTTGTTAGGACTGGGAAACAAACGCTAGCTCTACTTACAAGAAACACACTCTAGATTGAGAAAAGAGCACTCTTCAACGCTAATGTGTTTCCTATAGGGCCAGAACAGTAAGCATTCTCAGAACAAAAGAACTGTGCTTCCTACACACATGGGCCATATCTAGTTCAACTCTGCTTAGGAAACTGACAAGAACAGTAGCTCCTCTTTAGTCCAATACACTGTACTTGCTGGGAACAGACGCGAGTCCTATTAGTACTCTGTACGGCAATGGGAACACAATAGTGACTTTTCTTACCAGAAAACAACTCTTGCTCGTAGGACCAAAAACTGCATGTGATTCAACTCCATTTAGGACTGGGAAACAAACGCTAGCTCGCCTTACAAGAAACACACTCTGCTTTTGAGAAAAGAGCACTCTTCTTCTCTACTGTGTTTCCTATAGGGCCAGAACGGTAAGCTTGCTCAGAACAAAAGAACTGTGCTTCCTACACACATGGCCACATCTAGTTCAATTCTGTTTAGGAAACTGACAAGAACAGTAGCTCCTCTTCCGTCCAATACACTGACTGTACATGATGGGAACAGACGCCAATGCTTTTTGCCCTGTGTATGACAATGGGAGCGCAAATGTGACTCTTCTTACCAAAAAAACAACTCTTGCTCGTAGGACCATAAACTGCATGGGATTCAACTCCATTAAGGACTGGGAAAAAAAACGCTAGCTCGAATTACAAAAAACACACTCTGGATTGAGAAAACAGCACTCTTCTACTCTAAAGTGTTTCCTATAGGGCAAGAACAATGAGCATTCTCAGAACAAAAGAGCTGTGCTTCCTACACACACGGTCCATATCTAGTTCAACTCTGATTGGGAAACTGACAAGAACAGTAGATCCTCTTCAGTCCAATACACTGTTCATGCTGGGAACAGACGCCAGTGCTATTTGCCCTGTGTATGACAATGGGAGCTCAATAGTGACTCTTCTTACCAGAAAACAACTCTTGCTCGTAGGACCAGAAACTGCATGTGATTCAACTCCACTTAGGGTTGGGAAACAAAGGATAGCTCGCCTTACAAGAAACACACTCTGTTTTTGAGAAAAGAGCAGTCTTCTACTCTACTGTGTTTCCTATGGGGTCCGAACAGTGAGCTTGCTCAGTACAAAAGAACTGTGCTTCCTACACACACGGGCCATGTCTAGTTCAACTCTGCTTAGGAAACTGACAAGAACAGTAGTTCCTCTTCAGTCCAATACACTGTACTTGCTGGGAACAGACGCCAGTGCTATTTGCACTGTGTATGGCAATGGGAGCGCAATAGTGACTTTCCTTACCAGAAACAAATCTTGCTTGTAGGACGAAAAACTGCATGTGATTCAACTCCATTTAGGACTGGGAAACAAACGCTAGCTCGCCTTACAAGAAACACACTCTGCTTTTGAGAAAAGAGCACTCTTCTACACTACTGTGTTTCTTATGGGGTTCGAACAGTGAGCTTGCTCAGAACAAAACAACTGTGCTTCCTTCACACACGGGACATATCTAGTTCAACTCTGCTTAGGAAAGTGACAAGAACAGTAGCTCCGCTTCAGTCCAATACACTGTACTTGCTGGGAACAGACGCCAGTGCTTTTTGCCCTGTGTATGACAGTGGGAGCACAATAGCGACTCTTCTTACCAGAAAACAACTCTTGCTGGTAGGACCAGAAACTGCATGGGATTCAACTCCATTTCTGACTGAGAAACAAACACTAGCTCGCCTTACAAGAAACACACTCTGCTTTTGAGAAAAGAGCACTCTTCTACTCTACTGTGTTTCCTATGGGGTCCGAAAAGTGAGCTTGCTCAGAACAAAAGACCTGTGCTTCCTACACACACAGGCCATATCTAGTTCAACTCTGCTTAGTAAACTGACAAGAACAGTAGCTCCGCTTCAGTCCAATACACTGTACTTGCTGGGAACAGACGCGAGTGCTATTTGCCCTGTGTATGACAATGGGAGCGCAATAGTGACTCTTCTTACCAGAAAACAACTCTTGCTCGTAGGACCAGAAACTGCATGTGATTCAACTCCATTTAGGACTGGGAAACAAACGCTAGCTCACCTTACAAGAAACACAGTCTTCTTTTGAGAAAAGAGCACTCTTCTACTCTACTGTGTTTCCTTTGGGGTCTGAACAGTGAGCTTGCTCTGAACAAAAGAACTGTGCTTCCTACACAGACGGGCCATATCTAGTTCAACTCTGCTTAGAAAACTGACAAGAACAATAGCTCCTCTTCAGTCCAACACCCTGTACTTGCTGGGAACAGACGCGAGTGCTATTTGCACTGTGTATTTCAAAGGGAGCACAATAGTGACTTCCCTTACCAGAAAACAACTCTTGCTCCTAGGACCAGAAACTGCATGTGATTCAACTCCATTTAGGACTGGGAAACAAACTGTAGCTCGCCTTACAAGAAACACACTCTGCTTTTGAGAAATGATCACTCTTCTACTCTACGGTGTTTCCTATAGGGCCAGAACAGTTAGCTTGCTTAGAACAAAAGAAATGTGCTTCCTACACACACGGGCCATATCTAGTTCAATTCTGCTTTGAAAAGTGACAAGAACAGTAGATCCTCTTCAGTCCAATACACTGTACTTGCTGGGAACAGACGCCAGTGCTATTTACCTTGTGTACGACAATGGGAGCACAATAGTGACTCTTCTTACCAGAAAACACCTCTTGCTAGTAGGACCAGAAACTGCATGGGATTCAACTCCATTTAGGACTGGGAAACAAACGCTAGCTCGACTTACAAGAAACACACTCTAGATTGAGAAAAGAGCACTCTTCAACGCTAATGTGTTTCCTATAGGGCCAGAACAGTGAGCATTCTCAGAACAAAAGAACTGTGCTTCCTACACACATGGGCCATATCTAGTTCAACTCTGCTTAGGAAACTGACAAGAACAGTAGCTCCTCTTTAGTCCATACACTGTACTTGCTGGGAACAGACGCGAGTACTTTTTTCACTGTGTATTGCAATGGGAGCACAATAGTGACTTACCTTACCAGAAAACAACTCTTGCTCGTAGGACCAAAAACTAGATGTGATTGAACTCCATTTCTGACTGGGAAACAATCGCTAGCTCGCCTTACAAGAAACACACTCTGCTTTTGAGAAAAGACCACTCTTCTACTCTACTGTGTTTCCTATGGGGTACAAACAGTGAGCTTGCTCAGAACAAAAGAACTGTGCTTCCTACACACACAGGCCATATCTAGTTCAACTCTGCTTAGGAAACTGACAAGAACGGTAGCTCCTCTTCAGTCCAATACACTGTACTAGCTGGGAACAGACGCGAGTTCTATTTGCACTGTGTATGGCAATAGGAGCACAATAGTGACTCTTCTTATCAGAAAACAACTCTTGCTCATAGGACCAGTAACTGCATGGGATTCAACTCCAATTCTGACTGGGAAACAAACACTAACTCGCCTTACAAGAAACACACTCTGCTTTTGAGAAAAGAGCACTCTTCTACTCTACTGTGTTTCCTATGGGTCCGAATAGTGAGCTTGCTCAGAACAAAAGAACTGTGCTTCCTACACACACGGGCCATATCTAGTTCAATTCTGCTTTGGAAAGTGATAAGAACAGTAGATCCTCTTCAGTCCAATACACTGTACTTGCTGGGAACAGACGCCAGTGCTATTTACCCTGTGTACGACAATGGGAGCACAATAGTGACTCTTCTTACCAGAAAACAACTCTTGCTAGTATAACCAGAAACTGCATGGGATTCAACTCCATTTAGGACTGGGAAACAAACGCTAGCTCGACTTACAAATAACACACTCTAGTTTGAGAAAAGAGCACTCTTCAACGATAATGTGTTTCCTATAGGGCCAGAACAGTGAGCATTCTCAGAACAAAAGAACTGTGCTTACTAAACACATGGGCCATATCTAGTTCAACTCTGCTTAGGAAACTGAAAAGAACAGTAGCTCCTCTTCAGTCCAATACACTGTACTTGCTAGGAACAGACGCGAGTGCTATTTGCACTGTGTATGGCAATGGGAGCGCAATAGTGACTTTCCTTACCAGAAAACAACTCTTGCTCGTAGGACCAAAAACTGCATGTGATTCAACCCCATTTAGGACTGGGAAACAAACGCTAGCTCACCTTACAAGAAACAAACTCTGCTTTTGAGAAATGATCACTCTTCTACTCCACTGTGTTTCCAATAGGGCCAAAACAGTTTGCTTGCTTAGAAAAAACGAACTGTGCTTCCTACACACGTGCCATATCTAGTTCAATTCTGCTTTGGAAACTGACAAGAACAGTAGATCCTCGTCAGTCCAATACACTGTACTTGCTGGGAACAGACGCCAGTGCTATTTGCCCTGTGTATGACAATGGGAGCACAATAGTGACTCTTCTCACCAGAAAACAACTCTTGCTGGTAGGACCAGAAACTGCATGGGATTCAACTCCATTAAGGACTGGAAAAAAAACCCTAGCTCGACTTACAATAAACACACTCTGGATTGAGAAAACAGCACTCTTCTACTCTAAAGTGTTTCCTATAGGGCAAGAACAATGAGCATTCTCAGAACAAAAGAGCTGTGCTTCCTACACACACGGTCCATATCTAGTTCAACTCTGCTTGGGAAACTGACAAGAACAGTAGATCCTCTTCAGTCCAATACACTGTTCATGCTGGGAACAGACGCCAGTGCTATTTGCCCTGTGTATGACAATGGGAGCACAATAGTGACTCTTCTTACCAGAAAACAACTCTTGCTCATAGGAGCAGAAACTGCATGTGATTCAACTCCATTTAGGATTGGGAAACAAACGATAGCTCGCCTTACAAGAAACACACTCTGCTTTTGAGAAAAGAGTAGTCTTCTACTCTACTGTGTTTCCTATGGGGTCCGAATTGTGAGCTTGCTCAGAACAAAAGAACTGTGCTTCCTACGCACAGGGGCCATATCTAGTTCAACTCTGCTTAGGAAACTGACAAGAGCAGTAGCTCCGCTTCAGTCCAATACACTGTACTTGCTGGGAACAGACGCGAGTGCTATTTGCACTGTGTATGGAAATGGGAGCACAATAGTGACTTTCCTTACCAGAAAACAACTCTTGCTCGTAGGACCAAAAACTGCATGTGATTCAACTCCATTTAGGACTGCGAAACAAACGCTAGCTCGCCTTACAAGAAACACACTCTGCTTTTGAGAAAAGAGCACTCTTCTACTCTACTGTGTTTCCTATAGGGCCAGAACAGTGAACTTGCTCAGAACAAAAGAACTGTGCTTCCTACACACATGGCCATATCTAGTTCAATTCTGCTTAGGAAACTGACAAGAACAGTAGCTCCTCTATAGTCCAATACACTGTACTAGCTGGGAACAGACGCGAGGGCTATTTGCACTGTGTATGGCAATATGAGCTCAATAGTGACTCTTCTTATCAGAAAACACCTCTTGCTTGTAGGACCAGAAACTGCATGTGATTCAACTCCATTTCTGACTGGGAAACAAACACTAGCTCGCCTTACAAGAAACACACTCTGCTTTTGAGAAAAGAGCACTCTTCTACTCTACTGTGTTTCCTAAGGGGTCCGAATAGTGAGCTTGCTCAGAACAAAAGAACTGTGCTTCCTTCACACACGGGCCATATCTAGTTCAACTCTGCTTAGGAAAGTGACAAGAACAGTAGCTCCACTTCAGTCCAATACACTGTACTTGCTGGTAACAGACGCCAGTGCTTTTTGCCCTGTGTATGACAGTGGGAGCACAATAGCGACTCTTCTTACCAGAAAACAACTCTTGCTGGTAGGACCAGAAACTGCATGGGATTCAACTACATTTCTGACTGGGAAACAAACACTAGCTCGCCTTACAAGAAACACACTCTGCTTTTGAGAAAAGAGCACTCTTCTACTCTACTGTTTTTCCTATGTGGTCCGAAAAGTGAGCTTGCTCAGAACAAAAGACCTGTGCTTCCTACACACACAGGCCATATCTAGTTCAACTCTGCTTAGGAAACTGACAAGAACAATAGCTCCTCTTCAGTCCAACACCCTGTACTTGCTGGGAACAGATGCTAGTGCTATTTGCACTGTGTATTTCAAAGGGAGCACAATAGTGACTTCCCTTACCAGAAAACAACTCTTGCTCATAGGACCAAAAACTACATGGGATTCAACTCCATTTAGGACTGGGAAACAAACTCTAGCTCGCCTTACAAGAAACACACTCTGCTTTTGAGAAATGATCACTCTTCTACTCTACGGTGTTTCCTATAAGCCCAGAACAGTTAGCTTGCTTAGAACAAAAGAACTGTGCTTCCTACACACACGGGCCATATCTAGTTCAATTCTGCTTTGGAAAGTGACAAGAACAGCAGATCCTCTTCAGTCCAATACACTGTACTTGCTGGGAACAGACGCCAGTGCTATTTACCCTGTGTATGACAATGGGAGCACAATAGTGACTCTTCTTACCAGAAAACAACTCTTGCTAGAAGGACCAGAAACTGCATGGGATTCAACTCCATTTAGGACTGGGAAACAAACGCTAGCTCGAATTACAAGAAACACACTCTAGATTGAGAAAAGAGCACTCTTCAACGCTAATGTGTTTCCTATAGGGCCAGAACAGTAAGCATTCTCAGAACAAAAGAACTGTGCTTCCTAAACACATGGGCCATATCTAGTTCAACTCTGCTTAGGAAACTGACAAGAACAGTAGCTCCTCTTTAGTCCAATACACTGTACTTGCTGGGAACAGACGCGGGTCCTATTTGCACTCTGTATGGCAATGGGAGCACAATAGTGACTTTCCTTACCAGAAAACAACTCTTGCTCGTAGGACTAAAAACTGCATGTGATTCAACCCCATTTAGGACTGGGAAACAAACGCTAGCTCGCCTTACACGAAACACACTCTGCTTTTGAGAAATGATCACTCTTCTACTCTACTGTGTTTCCTATAGGGCCAAAACAGTTTGCTTGCTTAGAAAAAACGAACTGTGCTTCCTACACACGTGCCATATCTAGTTCAATTCTGCTTTGGAAACTGACAAGAATAGTAGATCCTCGTCAGTCCAATACACTTTACTTGCTGGGAACAGACGCCAGGGCTATTTGCCCTGTGTAAGACAATGGGAGCACAATAGTGACTCTTCTTACCAGAAAACAACTCTTGCTGGTAGGACCAGAAACTGCATGAGATTCAACTCTTGTTAGGACTGGGAAACAAACGCTAGCTCGACTTACAAGAAACACACTCTAGATTGAGAAAAGAGCACTCTTCAACGCTAATGTGTTTCCTATAGGGCCAGAACAGTAAGCATTCTCAGAACAAAAGAACTGTGCTTCCTACACACATGGGCCATATCTAGTTCAACTCTGCTTAGGAAACTGACAAGAACAGTAGCTCCTCTTTAGTCCAATACACTGTACTTGCTGGGAACAGACGCGAGTCCTATTAGTACTCTGTACGGCAATGGGAACACAATAGTGACTTTTCTTACCAGAAAACAACTCTTGCTCGTAGGACCAAAAACTGCATGTGATTCAACTCCATTTAGGACTGGGAAACAAACGCTAGCTCGCCTTACAAGAAACACACTCTGCTTTTGAGAAAAGAGCACTCTTCTACTCTGCTGTGTTTCCTATAGGGCCAGAACGGTAAGCTTGCTCAGAACAAAAGAACTGTGCTTCCTACACACATGGCCACATCTAGTTCAATTCTGTTTAGGAAACTGACAAGAACAGTAGCTCCTCTTCCGTCCAATACACTGACTGTACATGATGGGAACAGACGCCAATGCTTTTTGCCCTGTGTATGACAATGGGAGCACAAATGTGACTCTTCTTACCAAAAAAACAACTCTTGCTCGTAGGACCAGAAACTGCATGGGATTCAACTCCATTAAGGACTGGGAAAAAAACGCTAGCTCGAATTACAATAAACACACTCTGGATTGAGAAAACAGCACTCTTCTACTCTAAAGTGTTTCCTATAGGGCAAGAACAATGAGCATTCTCAGAACAAAAGAGCTGTGCTTCCTACACACACGGTCCATATCTAGTTCAACTCTGATTGGGAAACTGACAAGAACAGTAGATCCTCTTCAGTCCAATACACTGTTCATGCTGGGAACAGACGCCAGTGCTATTTGCTCTGTGTATGACAATGGGAGCTCAATAGTGACTCTTCTTACCAGAAAACAACTCTTGCTCGTAGGACCAGAAACTGCATGTGATTCAACTCCACTTAGGGTTGGGAAACAAAGGATAGCTCGCCTTACAAGAAACACACTCTGTTTTTGAGAAAAGAGCAGTCTTCTACTCTACTGTGTTTCCTATGGGGTCCGAACAGTGAGCTTGCTCAGAACAAAAGAACTGTGCTTCCTACACACACGGGCCATGTCTAGTTCAACTCTGCTTAGGAGACTGACAAGAACAGTAGCTCCTCCTCAGTCCAATACACTGTACTTGCTGGGAACAGACGCGAGTGCTATTTGCACTGTGTATGGCAATGGGAGCACAATAGTGACTTGTCTTACCAGAAAACAACTCTTGCTCGTAGGACCAAAAACTGCATGTGATTCAACCCCATTTAGGACTGGGAAACAAACGCTAGCTCGCCTTACACGAAACACACTCTGCTTTTGAGAAATGATCACTCTTCTACTCCACTGTGTTTACTATAGGGCCAAAACAGTTTGCTTGCTTAGAAAAAACGAACTGTGCTTCCTACACACGTGCCATATCTAGTTCAATTCTGCTTTGGAAACTGACAAGAACAGTAGATCCTTGTCAGTCCAATACACTGTGCTTGCTGGGAACAGACGCCAGTGCTATTTGCCCTGTGTATGAAAATGGGAGCACAATAGTGACTCTTCTTACCAGAAAACAACTCTTGCTGGTAGGACCAGAAACTGCATGGGAGTCAACTCCATTAAGGACTGGGAAAAAAATGCTAGCTCGACTTACAATAAACACACTCTGGATTGAGAAAACCGCACTCTTCTACTCTAAAGTGTTTCCTATAGGGCAAGAACAATGAGCATTCTCAGAACAAAAGAGCTGTGCTTCCTACACACACGGTCCATATCTAGTTCAACTCTGCTTGGGAAACTGACAAGAACAGTAGATCCTCTTCAGTCCAATACACTGTTCATGCTGGGAAGAGACGCCAGTGCTATTTGCCCTGTGTATGACAATGGGAGCACAATAGTGACTCTTCTTACCAGAAAACAACTCTTGCTCATAGGAGCAGAAACTGCATGTGATTCAACTCCATTTAGGATTGGGAAACAAACGCTAGCTCGCCTTACAAGAAACACACTCTGCTTTTGAGAAAAGAACAGTCTTCTTCTCTACTGTGTTTCCTATGGGGTCCGAATAGTGAGCTTGCTCAGAACAAAAGAACTGTGCTTCCTACACACAGGGGCCATATCTATTTCAACTCTTCTTAGGAAACTGACAAGAACAGTAGCTCCGCTTCAGTCCAATACACTGTACTTGCTGGGAACAGACGCGAGTGCTATTTGCACTGTGTATGGAAATGGGAGCACAATAGTGACTTTCCTTACCAGAAAACAACTCTTGATCGTAGGACCAAAAACTGCATGTGATTCAACTCCATTTAGGACTGGGAAACAAACGCTAGCTTGCCTTACAAGTAACACACTCTGCTTTTGAGAAAAGAGCACTCTTCTACTCTACTGTGTTTCCTACAGGGCCAGAACAGTGAGCTTGCTCAGAACAAAAGAACTGTGCTTCCTACACACATGGCCATATCTAGTTCAATTCTGCTTAGGAAACTGACAAGAACAGTAGATCCTCTTCAGTCCAATACACTGTACATGCTGCGAACAGACGCCAGTGCTATTTGCCCTGTGTATGACAGTGGGAGCACAATAGTGACTCTTCTTACCAGAAAACAACTCTTGCTTTTAGGACCAGAAACTGCATGGGATTCAACTCCATTTCTGACTGGGAAACAAACACTAGCTCGCCTTACAAGAAACACACTCTGCTTTTGAGAAAAGAGCACTCTTCTACTCTACTGTTTTTCCTATGCGGTCCGAAAAGTGAGCTTGCTCAGAACAAAAGACCTGTGCTTCCTACACACACAGGCCATATCTAGTTCAACTCTGCTTAGGAAACTGACAAAAAACAGTAGCTACTCTTCAGTCCAATACACTGTACTTGCTGGGAACAGACGCGAGTGCTATTTGCCCTGTGTATGACAATGGGAGCACAATAGTGACTCTTCTTACCAGAAAACAACTCTTGCTCGTAGGACCAGAAACTGCATGTGATTCAACTCCATTTAGGACTGGGAAACAAACGCTAGCTCACCTTACAAGAAACACTGTCTTCTTTTGAGAAAAGAGCACTCTTCTACTCTACTGTGTTTCCTTTGGGGTCTGAACAGTGAGCTTGCTCTGAACAAAAGAACTGTGCTTCCTACACACACGGGCCATATCTAGTTCAACTCTGCTTAGAAAACTGACAAGAACAATAGCTCCTCTTCAGTCCAACACCCTGTACTTGCTGGGAACAGATGCGAGTGGTATTTGCACTGTGTATTTCAAAGGGAGCACAATAGTGACTTCCCTTACCAGAAAACAACTCTTGCTCGTAGGACCAAAAACTGCATGGGATTCAACTCCATTTAGGACTGGGAAATAAACTCTAGCTCGCCTTACAAGAAACACACTCTGCTTTTGAGAAATGATCACTCTTCTACTCTACGGTGTTTCCTATAAGCCCAGAACAGTTAGCTTGCTTAGAACAAAAGAACTGTGCTTTCTACACACACGGGCCATATCTAGTTCAATTCTGCTTTGGAAAGTGACAAGAACAGTAGATCCTCTTCAGTCCAATACACTGTACTTGCTAGGAACAGACGCCAGTGCTATTTACCCTGTGTATGACAATGGGAGCACAATAGTGACTCTTCTTACCAGAAAACAACTCTTGCTAGAAGGACCAGAAACTGCATGGGATTCAACTCCATTTAGGACTGGGAAACAAACGCTAGCTCGACTTACAAGAAACACACTCTAGATTGAGAAAAGAGCACTCTTCAACGCTAATGTGTTTCCTATAGGGCCAGAACAGTAAGCATTCTCAGAACAAAAGAACTGTGCTTCCTACACACATGGGCCATATCTAGTTCAACTGTGCTTAGGAAACTGACAAGAAGAGTAGCTCCTCTTTAGTCCAATACACTGTACTTGCTGGGAACAGACATGAGTCCTATTAGTACTCTGTATGGCAATGGGAACACAATAGTGACTTTTCTTACCAGAAAACAACTCTTGCTCGTAGGACCAAAAACTGCATGTGATTCAACTCCATTTAGGACTGGGAAACAAACGCTAGCTCGCCTTACAAGAAACACACTCTGCTTTTGAGAAAAGAGCACTCTTCTACTCTACTGTGTTTCCTACAGGGCCAGAACGGTAAGCTTGCTCAGAACAAAAGAACTGTGCTTCCTACACACATGGCCACATCTAGTTCAATTCTGTTTAGGAAACTGACAAGAACAGTAGCTCCTCTTCCGTCCAATACACTGACTGTACATGCTGGGAACAGACTCCAGTGCTTTTTGCCCTGTGTATGACAATGGGAGCGCAAATGTGACTCTTCTTACCAAAAAAACAACTCTTGCTCGTAGGACCAGAAACTGCATGTGATTCAACTCCATTTAGGACTGGGAAACAAACGATAGCTCGACTTACAAGAAACACACTATAGATTGAGAAAAGAGCACTCTTCAACGCTAATGTGTTTCCTATAGGGCCAGAACAGTGAGCATTCTCAGAACAAAAGAACTGTGCTTCATACATACATGGGCCATATCTAGTTCAACTCTGCTTAGGAAACTGAAAAGAACAGTAGCTCCTCTTCAGTCCAATACACTGTACTTGCTAGGAACAGACACGAGTCCTATTTGCACTGTGTATGGCAATGGGAGCACAATAGTGACTTTCCTTACCAGAAAACAACTCTTGCTCGTAGGACCAAAAACTGCATGTGATTCAACCCCATTTAGGACTGGGAAACAAACGCTAGCTCGCCTTACAAGAAACAAACTCTGCTTTTGAGAAATGATCACTCTTCTATTCTACTGTGTTTCCTATAGGGCCAAAACAGTTTGCTTGCTTAGAAAAAACGAACTGTGCTTCCTACACACGTGCCATATCTAGTTCAATTCTGCTTTGGAAACTGACAAGAACAGTAGATCCTCGTCAGTCCAATACACTGTACTTGCTAGGAACAGACGCCAGTGCTATTTGCCCTGTGTATGACAATGGGAGCACAATAGTGACTCTTCTTACCAGAAAACAACTCTTGCTGGTAGGACCAGAAACTGCATGGGATTCAACTCCATTAAGGACTGGGAAAAAAATGCTAGCTCGACTTACAATAAACACACTCTGGATTGAGAAAACCGCACTCTTCTACCTAAAGTGTTTCCTATAGGGCAAGAACAATGAGCATTCTCAGAACAAAAGAGCTGTGCTTCCTACACACACGGTCCATATCTAGTTCAACTCTGCTTGGGAAACTGACAAGAACAGTAGATCCTCTTCAGTCCAATACACTGTTCATGCTGGGAACAGACGCCAGTGCTATTTGCCCTGTGTATGACAATGGGAGCACAATAGTGACTCTTCTAACCAGAAAACAACTCTTGCTCATAGGAGCAGAAACTGCATGTGATTCAACTCCATTTAGGATTGGGAAACAAACGCTAGCTCGCCTTTCAAGAAACACACTCTGCTTTTGAGAAAAGACCAGTCTTCTACTCTACTGTGTTTCCTATGGGGTCCGAATAGTGAGCTTGCTCAGAACAAAAGAACTGTGCTTCCTACACACAGGGGCCATATCTAGTTCAACTCTTCTTAGGAAACTGACAAGACCAGTAGCTCCGCTTCAGTCCAATACACTGTACTTGCTGGGAACAGACGCGAGTGCTATTTGCACTGTGTATGGAAATGGGAGCACAATAGTGACTTTCCTTACCAGAAAACAACTCTTGCTCGTAGGACCAAAAACTGCATGTGATTCAACTCCATTTAGGACTGGGAAACAAACGCTAGCTCGCCTTACAAGAAACACACTCTGCTTTTGAGAAAAGAGCACTCTTCTACTCTACTGTGTTTCCTACAGGGCCAGAACAGTGAGCTTGCTCAGAACAAAAGAACTGTGCTTCCTACACACATGGCCATATCTAGTTCAATTCTGCTTAGGAAACTGACAAGAACAGTAGATCCTCTTCAGTCCAATACACTGTACATGCTGCGAACAGAGGCCAGTGCTATTTGCCCTGTGTATGACAATGGGAGCGCAATATTGACTTTCCTTAACAGAAAACAACTCTTGCTCGTAGGACCAAAAACTGGATGTGATTCAACTCCACTTGAGACTGGGAAACAAACACTAGCTCGCCTTACAAGAAACACACTCTGCTTTTGAGAAAAGAGCACTCTTCTACTCTACTGTGTTTCCTATGGGGTCCGAACAGTGAGCTTGCTCAGAACAAAAGAACTGTGCTTACTTCACACACAGGATATATCTAGTTCAACTCTGCTTAGGAAAGTGACAAGAACAGTAGCTCCGCTTCAGTCCAATGCACTGTACTTGCTGGGAACAGACGCCAGTGCTTTTTGCGCTGTGTATGACAGTGGGAGCACAATAGCGACTCTTCTTACCAGAAAACAACTCTTGCTGGTAGGACCAGAAACTGCATGGGATTCAACTCCATTTCTGACTGGGAAACAAACACTAGCTCGCCTTACAAGAAACACACTCTGCTTTTGAGAAAAGAGCACTCTTCTACTCTACTGTTTTTCCTATGCGGTCCGAAAAGTGAGCTTGCTCAGAACAAAAGACCTGTGCTTCCTACACACACAGGCCATATCTAGTTCAACTCTGCTTAGGAAACTGACAAGAAGAGTAGCTACTCTTCAGTCCAATACACTGTACTTGCTGGGAACAGACGCGAGTGCTATTTGCCCTGTGTATGACAATGGGAGCACAATAGTGACTCTTCTTACCAGAAAACAACTCTTGCTCGTAGGACCAGAAACTGCATGTGATTCAACTCCATTTAGGACTGGGAAACAAACGCTAGCTCACCTTACAAGAAACACTGTCTTCTTTTGAGAAAAGAGCTCTCTTCTACTCTACTGTGTTTCCTTTGGGGTCTGAACAGTGAGCTTGCTCTGAACAAAAGAACTGTGCTTCCTACACACACGGGCCATATCTAGTTCAACTCTGCTTAGAAAACTGACAAGAACAATAGTTCCTCTTCAGTCCAACACCCTGTACCTGCTGGGAACAGATGCGAGTGCTATTTGCACTGTGTATTTCAAAGGGAGCACAATAGTGACTTCCCTTACCAGAAAACAACTCTTGCTCATAGGACCAAAAACTGCATGGGATTCAACTCCATTTAGGACTGGGAAACAAACTCTAGCTCGCCTTACAAGAAACACACTCTGCTTTTGAGAAATGATCACTCTTCTACTCTACGGAGTTTCCTATAAGCCCAGAACAGTTAGCTTGCTTAGAACAAAAGAACTGTGCTTCCTACACACACGGGCCATATCTAGTTCAATTCTGCTTGGGAAACTGACAAGAACAGTAGATCCTCTTCAGTCCAATACACTGTACTTGCTGGGAACAGACGCCAGTGCTATTTACCCTGTGTATGACAATGGGAGCACAATAGTGACTCTTCTTACCAGAAAACAACTCTTGCTAGAAGGACCAGAAACTGCATGGGATTCAACTCCATTTAGGACTGGGAAACCAACGCCAGCTCGACTTACAAGAAACACACTCTAGATTGAGAAAAGAGCACTCTTCAACGCTAATGTGTTTCCTATAGGGCCAGAACAGTAAGCATTCTCAGAACAAAAGAACTGTGCTTCCTACACACATGGGCCATATCTAGTTCAACTGTGCTTAGGAAACTGACAAGAACAGTAGCTCCTCTTTAGTCCAATACACTGTACTTGCTGGGAACAGACATGAGTCCTATTAGTACTCTGTACGGCAATGGGAACACAATAGTGACTTTCCTTACCAGAAAACAACTCTTGCTCGTAGGACCAAAAACTGCATGTGATTCAACTCCATTTAGGACTGGGAAACAAACGCTAGCTCGCCTTACAAGAAACACACTCTGCTTTTGAGAAAAGAGCACTCTTCTACTCTACTGTGTTTCCTATAGGGCCAGAACGGTAAGCTTGCTCAGAACAAAAGAACTGTGCTTCCTACACACATGGCCACATCTAGTTCAATTCTGTTTAGGAAACTGACAAGAACAGTAGCTCCTCTTCCGTCCAATACACTGACTGTACATGCTGGGAACAGACGCCAGTGCTTTTTGCCCTGTGTATGACAATGGGAGCACAAATGTGACTCTTCTTACCAAAAAAACAACTCTAGCTCGTAGGACCAGAAACTGCAGTTGATTCAACTCCATTTAGGACTGGGAAACAAACGCTAGCTCGACTTACAAGAAACACACTCTAGATTGAGAAAAGAGCACTCTTCAACGCTAATGTGTTTCCTATAGGGCCAGAACAGTGAGCATTCTCAGAACAAAAGAACTGTGCTTCCTATATACATGGGCCATATCTAGTTCAACTCTGCTTAGGAAACTGACAAGAACAGTAGCTCCTCTTCAGTCCAATACACTGTACTTGCTAGGAACAGACACGAGTCCTATTTGCACTTTGTATGGCAATGGGAGCACAATAGTGACTTTCCTTACCATAAAACAACTCTTGCTCATAGGACCAAAAACTGCATGTGATTCAACCCCATTTAGGACTGGGAAACAAACGCTAGCTCGCCTTACAAGAAACACACTCTGCTTTTGAGAAATGATCACTCTTCTATTCTACTGTGTTTCCTATAGGGCCAAAACAGTTTGCTTGCTTAGAAAAAACGAACTGTGCTTCCTACACACGTGCCATATCTAGTTCAATTCTGCTTTGGAAACTGACAAGAACAGTAGATCCTCGTCAGTCCAATACACTGTACTTGCTGGGAACAGACGCCAGTGCTATTTGCCCTGTGTATGACAATGGGAGCACAATAGTGACTCTTCTTACCAGAAAACAACTCTTGCTGGTAGGACAAGAAACTGCATGGGATTCAACTCCATTAAGGACTGGGAAAAAATCGCTAGCTCGAATTACAATAAACACACTCTGGATTGAGAAAACAGCACTCTTCTACTCTAAAGTGTTTCCTATAGGGCAAGAACAATGAGCATTCTCAGAACAAAAGAGCTGTGCTTCCTACACACACGGTCCATATCTAGTTCAACTCTGCTTGAGAAACTGACAAGGACAGTAGATCCTCTTCAGTCCAATACACTGTTCATGCTGGGAACAGACGCCAGTGCTATTTGCCCTGTGTATGACAATGGGAGCACAATAGTGACTCTTCTTACCAGAAAAAAACTATTGCTCGTAGGACCAGAAACTGCATGTGATTCAACTCCATTTAGGATTGGGAAACAAAGGATAGCTCGCCTTACAAGACACACTCTGCTTTTGAGAAAAGAGCACTCTTCTACTCTACTGTGTTTCCTATGGGGTCCGAACAGTGAGCTTGCTCAGAACAAAAGAACTTTGCTTCCTACACACACGGGCCATGTCTAGTTCAACTCTGCTTAGGAAACTGACAAGAACAGTAGCTCCTCCTCAGTCCAATACACTGTACTTGCTGGGAACAGACGCGAGTGCTATTTGCACTGTGTATGGCAATGGGAGCACAATAGTGACTTTCCTTACCAGAAAACAACTCTTGCTGGTAGGACCAAAAACTGCATGTGATTCAACCCCATTTAGGACTGGGAAACAAACGCTAGCCTGCCTTACACAAAACACACTCTGCTTTTGAGAAATGATCACTCTTCTACTCCACTGTGTTTACTATAGGGCCAAAACAGTTTGCTTGGTTAGAAAAAACGAACTGTGCTTCCTACACACGTGCCATATCTAGTTCAATTCTGCTTTGGAAACTGACAAGAACAGTAGATCCTCGTCAGTCCAATAAACTGTACTTGCTGGGAACAGACGCCAGTGCTATTTGCCCTGTGTATGACAATGGGAGCACAATAGTGACTCTTCTTACCAGAAAACAACTCTTGCTGGTAGGACCAGAAACTGCATGGGATTCAACTCCATTAAGGACTGGGAAAAAAATGCTAGCTCGACTTACAATAAACACACTCTGGATTGAGAAAACCGCACTCTTCTACTCTAAAGTGTTTCCTATAGGGCAAGAACAATGAGCATTCTCAGAACAAAAGAGCTGTGCTTCCTACACACACGGTCCATATCTAGTTCAACTCTGCTTGGGAAACTGACAAGAACAGTAGATCCTCTTCAGTCCAATACACTGTTCATGCTGGGAACAGACACCAGTGCTATTTGCCCTGTGTATGACAATGGGAGCACAATAGTGACTCTTCTTACCAGAAAACAACTCTTGCTCATAGGAGCAGAAACTGCATGTGATTCAACTCCATTTAGGATTGGGAAACAAACGCTAGATGTCCTTACAAGAAACACACTCTGCTTTTGAGAAAAGACCAGTCTTCTACTCTACTGTGTTTCCTATGGGGTCCGAATAGTGAGCTTGCTCAGAACAAAAGAACTGTGCTTCCTACACACAGGGGCCATATCTAGTTCAACTCTGCTTACGAAACTGACAAGAACAGTAGCTCCGCTTCAGTCCAATACACTGTACTTGCTGGGAACAGACGCGAGTGCTATTTGCACTGTGTATGGAAATGGGAGCACAATAGTGACTTTCCTTACCAGAAAACAACTCTTGCTCGTAGGACCAAAAACTGCATGTGATTCAACTCCATTTAGGACTGGGAAACAAACGCTAGCTCGCCTTACAAGAAACACACTCTGCTTTTGAGAAAAGAGCACTCTTCTACTCTACAGTGTTTCCTACAGGGCCAGAACAGTGAGCTTGCTCAGAACAAAAGAACTGTGCTTCCTACACACATGGCCATATCTAGTTCAATTCTGCTTAGGAAACTGACAAGAACAGTAGATCCTCTTCAGTCCAATACACTGTACATGCTGCGAACAGACGCCAGTGCTATTTGCCCTGTGTATGACAATGGGAGCGCAATATTGACTTTCCTTAACAGAAAACAACTCTTGCTCGTAGGACCAAAAACTGGATGTGATTCAACTCCATTTGAGACTGGGAAACAAACGCTAGCTCGCCTTACAAGAAACACACTCTGCTTTTGAGAAAAGAGCACTCTTCTACTCTACTGTGTTTCCTATGGGGTCCGAACAGTGAGCTTGCTCAGAACAAAAGAACTGTGCTTCCTTCACACACGGGATATATCTAGTTCAACTCTGCTTAGGAAAGTGACAAGAACAGTAGCTCCGCTTCAGTCCAATACACTGTATTTGCTGGGAACAGACGCCAGTGCTTTTTGCCCTGTGTATGACAGTGGGAGCACAATAGCGACTCTTCTTACCAGAAAACAACTCTTGCTGGTAGGACCAGAAACTGCATGGGATTCAACTACATTTCTGACTGGGAAACAAACACTAGCTCGCCTTACAAGAAACACACTCTGCTTTTGAGAAAAGAGCACTCTTCTACTCTACTGTTTTTCCTATGGGGTCCGAAAAGTGAGCTTGCTCAGAACAAAAGACCTGTGCTTCCTACACACACAGGCCATATCTAGTTCAACTCTGCTTAGGAAACTGACAAAAAACAGTAGCTACTCTTCAGTCCAATACACTGTACTTGCTGGGAACAGACGCGAGTGCTATTTGCCCTGTGTATGATAATGGGAGCTCAATAGTGACTCTTCTTACCAGAAAACAACTCTTGCTCGTAGGACCAGAAACTGCATGTGATTCAACTCCATTTAGGACTGGGAAACAAACGCTAGCTCACCTTACAAGAAACACTGTCTTCTTTTGAGAAAAGAGCACTCTTCTACTCTACTGTGTTTCCTTTGGGGTCTGAACAGTGAGCTTGCTCTGAACAAAAGAACTGTGCTTCCTACACACACGGGCCATATCTAGTTCAACTCTGCTTAGAAAACTGACAAGAACAATAGCTCCTCTTCAGTCCAACACCCTGTACTTGCTGGGAACAGATGCTAGTGCTATTTGCACTGTGTATTTCAAAGGGAGCACAATAGTGACTTCCCTTACCAGAAAACAACTCTTGCTCATAGGACCAAAAACTACATGGGATTCAACTCCATTTAGGACTGGGAAACAAACTCTAGCTCGCCTTACAAGAAACACACTCTGCTTTTGAGAAATGATCACTCTTCTACTCTACGGTGTTTCCTATAAGCCCAGAACAGTTAGCTTGCTTAGAACAAAAGAACTGTGCTTCCTACACACACGGGCCATATCTAGTTCAATTCTGCTTTGGAAAGTGACAAGAACAGCAGATCCTCTTCAGTCCAATACACTGTACTTGCTGGGAACAGACGCCAGTGCTATTTACCCTGTGTATGACAATGGGAGCACAATAGTGACTCTTCTTACCAGAAAACAACTCTTGCTGGTAGGACCAGAAACTGCATGAGATTCAACTCTTGTTAGGACTGGGAAACAAACGCTAGCTCGACTTACAAGAAACACACTCTAGATTGAGAAAAGAGCACTCTTCAACGCTAATGTGTTTCCTATAGGGCCAGAACAGTAAGCATTCTCAGAACAAAAGAACTGTGCTTCCTACACACATGGGCCATATCTAGTTCAACTCTGCTTAGGAAACTGACAAGAACAGTAGCTCCTCTTTAGTCCAATACACTGTACTTGCTGGGAACAGACGCGAGTCCTATTAGTACTCTGTATGGCAATGGGAACACAATAGTGACTTTTCTTACCAGAAAACAACTCTTGCTCGTAGGACCAAAAACTGCATGTGATTCAACTCCATTTAGGACTGGGAAACAAACGCTAGCTCGCCTTACAAGAAACACACTCTGCTTTTGAGAAAAGAGCACTCTTCTACTCTGCTGTGTTTCCTATAGGGCCAGAACGGTAAGCTTGCTCAGAACAAAAGAACTGTGCTTCCTACACACATGGCCACATCTAGTTCAATTCTGTTTAGGAAACTGACAAGAACAGTAGCTCCTCTTCCGTCCAATACACTGACTGTACATGATGGGAACAGACGCCAATGCTTTTTGCCCTGTGTATGACAATGGGAGCGCAAATGTGACTCTTCTTACCAAAAAAACAACTCTTGCTCGTAGGACCAGAAACTGCATGGGATTCAACTCCATTAAGGACTGGGAAAAAAACGCTAGCTCGAATTACAATAAACACACTCTGGATTGAGAAAACAGCACTCTTCTACTCTAAAGTGTTTCCTATAGGGCAAGAACAATGAGCATTCTCAGAACAAAAGAGCTGTGCTTCCTACACACACGGTCCATATCTAGTTCAACTCTGATTGGGAAACTGACAAGAACAGTAGATCCTCTTCAGTCCAATACACTGTTCATGCTGGGAACAGACGCCAGTGCTATTTGCTCTGTGTATGACAATGGGAGCTCAATAGTGACTCTTCTTACCAGAAAACAACTCTTGCTCGTAGGACCAGAAACTGCATGTGATTCAACTCCACTTAGGGTTGGGAAACAAAGGATAGCTCGCCTTACAAGAAACACACTCTGTTTTTGAGAAAAGAGCAGTCTTCTACTCTACTGTGTTTCCTATGGGGTCCGAACAGTGAGCTTGCTCAGAACAAAAGAACTGTGCTTCCTACACACACGGGCCATGTCTAGTTCAACTCTGCTTAGGAAACTGACAAGAACAGTAGCTCCTCCTCAGTCCAATACACTGTACTTGCTGGGAACAGACGCGAGTGCTATTTGCACTGTGTATGGCAATGGGAGCACAATAGTGACTTGTCTTACCAGAAAACAACTCTTGCTCGAAGGACCAAAAACTGCATGTGATTCAACCCCATTTAGGACTGGGAAACAAACGCTAGCTCGCCTTACACGAAACACACTCTGCTTTTGAGAAATGATCACTCTTCTACTCCACTGTGTTTACTATAGGGCCAAAACAGTTTGCTTGCTTAGAAAAAACGAACTGTGCTTCCTACACACGTGCCATATCTAGTTCAATTCTGCTTTGGAAACTGACAAGAACAGTAGATCCTTGTCAGTCCAATACACTGTGCTTGCTGGGAACAGACGCCAGTGCTATTTGCCCTGTGTATGAAAATGGGAGCACAATAGTGACTCTTCTTACCAGAAAACAACTCTTGCTGGTAGGACCAGAAACTGCATGGGAGTCAACTCCATTAAGGACTGGGAAAAAAATGCTAGCTCGACTTACAATAAACACACTCTGGATTGAGAAAACCGCACTCTTCTACTCTAAAGTGTTTCCTATAGGGCAAGAACAATGAGCATTCTCAGAACAAAAGAGCTGTGCTTCCTACACACACGGTCCATATCTAGTTCAACTCTGCTTGGGAAACTGACAAGAACAGTAGATCCTCTTCAGTCCAATACACTGTTCATGCTGGGAAGAGACGCCAGTGCTATTTGCCCTGTGTATGACAATGGGAGCACAATAGTGACTCTTCTTACCAGAAAACAACTCTTGCTCATAGGAGCAGAAACTGCATGTGATTCAACTCCATTTAGGATTGGGAAACAAACGCTAGCTCGCCTTACAAGAAACACACTCTGCTTTTGAGAAAAGAGCACTCTTCTACTCTACTGTGTTTCCTACAGGGCCAGAACAGTGAGCTTGCTCAGAACAAAAGAACTGTGCTTCCTACACACATGGCCATATCTAGTTCAATTCTGCTTAGGAAACTGACAAGAACAGTAGATCCTCTTCAGTCCAATACACTGTACATGCTGCGAACAGACGCCAGTGCTATTTGCCCTGTGTATGACAGTGGGAGCACAATAGTGACTCTTCTTACCAGAAAACAACTCTTGCTTTTAGGACCAGAAACTGCATGGGATTCAACTCCATTTCTGACTGGGAAACAAACACTAGCTCGCCTTACAAGAAACACACTCTGCTTTTGAGAAAAGAGCACTCTTCTACTCTACTGTTTTTCCTATGCGGTCCGAAAAGTGAGCTTGCTCAGAACAAAAGACCTGTGCTTCCTACACACACAGGCCATATCTAGTTCAACTCTGCTTAGGAAACTGACAAAAAACAGTAGCTACTCTTCAGTCCAATACACTGTACTTGCTGGGAACAGACGCGAGTGCTATTTGCCCTGTGTATGACAATGGGAGCACAATAGTGACTCTTCTTACCAGAAAACAACTCTTGCTCGTAGGACCAGAAACTGCATGTGATTCAACTCCATTTAGGACTGGGAAACAAACGCTAGCTCACCTTACAAGAAACACTGTCTTCTTTTGAGAAAAGAGCACTCTTCTACTCTACTGTGTTTCCTTTGGGGTCTGAACAGTGAGCTTGCTCTGAACAAAAGAACTGTGCTTCCTACACACACGGGCCATATCTAGTTCAACTCTGCTTAGAAAACTGACAAGAACAATAGCTCCTCTTCAGTCCAACACCCTGTACTTGCTGGGAACAGATGCGAGTGCTATTTGCACTGTGTATTTCAAAGGGAGCACAATAGTGACTTCCCTTACCAGAAAACAACTCTTGCTCGTAGGACCAAAAACTGCATGGGATTCAACTCCATTTAGGACTGGGAAATAAACTCTAGCTCGCCTTACAAGAAACACACTCTGCTTTTGAGAAATGATCACTCTTCTACTCTACGGTGTTTCCTATAAGCCCAGAACAGTTAGCTTGCTTAGAACAAAAGAACTGTGCTTTCTACACACACGGGCCATATCTAGTTCAATTCTGCTTTGGAAAGTGACAAGAACAGTAGATCCTCTTCAGTCCAATACACTGTACTTGCTAGGAACAGACGCCAGTGCTATTTACCCTGTGTATGACAATGGGAGCACAATAGTGACTCTTCTTACCAGAAAACAACTCTTGCTAGAAGGACCAGAAACTGCATGGGATTCAACTCCATTTAGGACTGGGAAACAAACGCTAGCTCGACTTACAAGAAACACACTCTAGATTGAGAAAAGAGCACTCTTCAACGCTAATGTGTTTCCTATAGGGCCAGAACAGTAAGCATTCTCAGAACAAAAGAACTGTGCTTCCTACACACATGGGCCATATCTAGTTCAACTGTGCTTAGGAAACTGACAAGAACAGTAGCTCCTCTTTAGTCCAATACACTGTACTTGCTGGGAACAGACATGAGTCCTATTAGTACTCTGTACGGCAATGGGAACACAATAGTGACTTTCCTTACCAGAAAACAACTCTTGCTCGTAGGACCAAAAACTGCATGTGATTCAACTCCATTTAGGACTGGGAAACAAACGCTAGCTCGCCTTACAAGAAACACACTCTGCTTTTGAGAAAAGAGCACTCTTCTACTCTACTGTGTTTCCTACAGGGCCAGAACGGTAAGCTTGCTCAGAACAAAAGAACTGTGCTTCCTACACACATGGCCACATCTAGTTCAATTCTGTTTAGGAAACTGACAAGAACAGTAGCTCCTCTTCCGTCCAATACACTGACTGTACATGCTGGGAACAGACGCCAGTGCTTTTTGCCCTGTGTATGACAATGGGAGCGCAAATGTGACTCTTCTTACCAAAAAAACAACTCTTGCTCGTAGGACCAGAAACTGCATGTGATTCAACTCCATTTAGGACTGGGAAACAAACGATAGCTCGACTTACAAGAAACACACTATAGATTGAGAAAAGAGCACTCTTCAACGCTAATGTGTTTCCTATAGGGCCAGAACAGTGAGCATTCTCAGAACAAAAGAACTGTGCTTCATACATACATGGGCCATATCTAGTTCAACTCTGCTTAGGAAACTGAAAAGAACAGTAGCTCCTCTTCAGTCCAATACACTGTACTTGCTAGGAACAGACACGAGTCCTATTTGCACTGTGTATGGCAATGGGAGCACAATAGTGACTTTCCTTACCAGAAAACAACTCTTGCTCGTAGGACCAAAAACTGCATGTGATTCAACCCCATTTAGGACTGGGAAACAAACGCTAGCTCGCCTTACAAGAAACAAACTCTGCTTTTGAGAAATGATCACTCTTCTATTCTACTGTGTTTCCTATAGGGCCAAAACAGTTTGCTTGCTTAGAAAAAACGAACTGTGCTTCCTACACACGTGCCATATCTAGTTCAATTCTGCTTTGGAAACTGACAAGAACAGTAGATCCTCGTCAGTCCAATACACTGTACTTGCTAGGAACAGACGCCAGTGCTATTTGCCCTGTGTATGACAATGGGAGCACAATAGTGACTCTTCTTACCAGAAAACAACTCTTGCTGGTAGGACCAGAAACTGCATGGGATTCAACTCCATTAAGGACTGGGAAAAAAATGCTAGCTCGACTTACAATAAACACACTCTGGATTGAGAAAACCGCACTCTTCTACCTAAAGTGTTTCCTATAGGGCAAGAACAATGAGCATTCTCAGAACAAAAGAGCTGTGCTTCCTACACACACGGTCCATATCTAGTTCAACTCTGCTTGGGAAACTGACAAGAACAGTAGATCCTCTTCAGTCCAATACACTGTTCATGCTGGGAACAGACGCCAGTGCTATTTGCCCTGTGTATGACAATGGGAGCACAATAGTGACTCTTCTAACCAGAAAACAACTCTTGCTCATAGGAGCAGAAACTGCATGTGATTCAACTCCATTTAGGATTGGGAAACAAACGCTAGCTCGCCTTTCAAGAAACACACTCTGCTTTTGAGAAAAGACCAGTCTTCTACTCTACTGTGTTTCCTATGGGGTCCGAATAGTGAGCTTGCTCAGAACAAAAGAACTGTGCTTCCTACACACAGGGGCCATATCTAGTTCAACTCTTCTTAGGAAACTGACAAGACCAGTAGCTCCGCTTCAGTCCAATACACTGTACTTGCTGGGAACAGACGCGAGTGCTATTTGCACTGTGTATGGAAATGGGAGCACAATAGTGACTTTCCTTACCAGAAAACAACTCTTGCTCGTAGGACCAAAAACTGCATGTGATTCAACTCCATTTAGGACTGGGAAACAAACGCTAGCTCGCCTTACAAGAAACACACTCTGCTTTTGAGAAAAGAGCACTCTTCTACTCTACTGTGTTTCCTACAGGGCCAGAACAGTGAGCTTGCTCAGAACAAAAGAACTGTGCTTCCTACACACATGGCCATATCTAGTTCAATTCTGCTTAGGAAACTGACAAGAACAGTAGATCCTCTTCAGTCCAATACACTGTACATGCTGCGAACAGAGGCCAGTGCTATTTGCCCTGTGTATGACAATGGGAGCGCAATATTGACTTTCCTTAACAGAAAACAACTCTTGCTCGTAGGACCAAAAACTGGATGTGATTCAACTCCACTTGAGACTGGGAAACAAACACTAGCTCGCCTTACAAGAAACACACTCTGCTTTTGAGAAAAGAGCACTCTTCTACTCTACTGTGTTTCCTATGGGGTCCGAACAGTGAGCTTGCTCAGAACAAAAGAACTGTGCTTACTTCACACACAGGATATATCTAGTTCAACTCTGCTTAGGAAAGTGACAAGAACAGTAGCTCCGCTTCAGTCCAATGCACTGTACTTGCTGGGAACAGACGCCAGTGCTTTTTGCGCTGTGTATGACAGTGGGAGCACAATAGCGACTCTTCTTACCAGAAAACAACTCTTGCTGGTAGGACCAGAAACTGCATGGGATTCAACTCCATTTCTGACTGGGAAACAAACACTAGCTCGCCTTACAAGAAACACACTCTGCTTTTGAGAAAAGAGCACTCTTCTACTCTACTGTTTTTCCTATGCGGTCCGAAAAGTGAGCTTGCTCAGAACAAAAGACCTGTGCTTCCTACACACACAGGCCATATCTAGTTCAACTCTGCTTAGGAAACTGACAAGAAGAGTAGCTACTCTTCAGTCCAATACACTGTACTTGCTGGGAACAGACGCGAGTGCTATTTGCCCTGTGTATGACAATGGGAGCACAATAGTGACTCTTCTTACCAGAAAACAACTCTTGCTCGTAGGACCAGAAACTGCATGTGATTCAACTCCATTTAGGACTGGGAAACAAACGCTAGCTCACCTTACAAGAAACACTGTCTTCTTTTGAGAAAAGAGCTCTCTTCTACTCTACTGTGTTTCCTTTGGGGTCTGAACAGTGAGCTTGCTCTGAACAAAAGAACTGTGCTTCCTACACACACGGGCCATATCTAGTTCAACTCTGCTTAGAAAACTGACAAGAACAATAGTTCCTCTTCAGTCCAACACCCTGTACCTGCTGGGAACAGATGCGAGTGCTATTTGCACTGTGTATTTCAAAGGGAGCACAATAGTGACTTCCCTTACCAGAAAACAACTCTTGCTCATAGGACCAAAAACTGCATGGGATTCAACTCCATTTAGGACTGGGAAACAAACTCTAGCTCGCCTTACAAGAAACACACTCTGCTTTTGAGAAATGATCACTCTTCTACTCTACGGAGTTTCCTATAAGCCCAGAACAGTTAGCTTGCTTAGAACAAAAGAACTGTGCTTCCTACACACACGGGCCATATCTAGTTCAATTCTGCTTGGGAAACTGACAAGAACAGTAGATCCTCTTCAGTCCAATACACTGTACTTGCTGGGAACAGACGCCAGTGCTATTTACCCTGTGTATGACAATGGGAGCACAATAGTGACTCTTCTTACCAGAAAACAACTCTTGCTAGAAGGACCAGAAACTGCATGGGATTCAACTCCATTTAGGACTGGGAAACCAACGCCAGCTCGACTTACAAGAAACACACTCTAGATTGAGAAAAGAGCACTCTTCAACGCTAATGTGTTTCCTATAGGGCCAGAACAGTAAGCATTCTCAGAACAAAAGAACTGTGCTTCCTACACACATGGGCCATATCTAGTTCAACTGTGCTTAGGAAACTGACAAGAACAGTAGCTCCTCTTTAGTCCAATACACTGTACTTGCTGGGAACAGACATGAGTCCTATTAGTACTCTGTACGGCAATGGGAACACAATAGTGACTTTCCTTACCAGAAAACAACTCTTGCTCGTAGGACCAAAAACTGCATGTGATTCAACTCCATTTAGGACTGGGAAACAAACGCTAGCTCGCCTTACAAGAAACACACTCTGCTTTTGAGAAAAGAGCACTCTTCTACTCTACTGTGTTTCCTATAGGGCCAGAACGGTAAGCTTGCTCAGAACAAAAGAACTGTGCTTCCTACACACATGGCCACATCTAGTTCAATTCTGTTTAGGAAACTGACAAGAACAGTAGCTCCTCTTCCGTCCAATACACTGACTGTACATGCTGGGAACAGACGCCAGTGCTTTTTGCCCTGTGTATGACAATGGGAGCACAAATGTGACTCTTCTTACCAAAAAAACAACTCTAGCTCGTAGGACCAGAAACTGCAGTTGATTCAACTCCATTTAGGACTGGGAAACAAACGCTAGCTCGACTTACAAGAAACACACTCTAGATTGAGAAAAGAGCACTCTTCAACGCTAATGTGTTTCCTATAGGGCCAGAACAGTGAGCATTCTCAGAACAAAAGAACTGTGCTTCCTATATACATGGGCCATATCTAGTTCAACTCTGCTTAGGAAACTGACAAGAACAGTAGCTCCTCTTCAGTCCAATACACTGTACTTGCTAGGAACAGACACGAGTCCTATTTGCACTTTGTATGGCAATGGGAGCACAATAGTGACTTTCCTTACCATAAAACAACTCTTGCTCATAGGACCAAAAACTGCATGTGATTCAACCCCATTTAGGACTGGGAAACAAACGCTAGCTCGCCTTACAAGAAACACACTCTGCTTTTGAGAAATGATCACTCTTCTATTCTACTGTGTTTCCTATAGGGCCAAAACAGTTTGCTTGCTTAGAAAAAACGAACTGTGCTTCCTACACACGTGCCATATCTAGTTCAATTCTGCTTTGGAAACTGACAAGAACAGTAGATCCTCGTCAGTCCAATACACTGTACTTGCTGGGAACAGACGCCAGTGCTATTTGCCCTGTGTATGACAATGGGAGCACAATAGTGACTCTTCTTACCAGAAAACAACTCTTGCTGGTAGGACAAGAAACTGCATGGGATTCAACTCCATTAAGGACTGGGAAAAAATCGCTAGCTCGAATTACAATAAACACACTCTGGATTGAGAAAACAGCACTCTTCTACTCTAAAGTGTTTCCTATAGGGCAAGAACAATGAGCATTCTCAGAACAAAAGAGCTGTGCTTCCTACACACACGGTCCATATCTAGTTCAACTCTGCTTGAGAAACTGACAAGGACAGTAGATCCTCTTCAGTCCAATACACTGTTCATGCTGGGAACAGACGCCAGTGCTATTTGCCCTGTGTATGACAATGGGAGCACAATAGTGACTCTTCTTACCAGAAAAAAACTATTGCTCGTAGGACCAGAAACTGCATGTGATTCAACTCCATTTAGGATTGGGAAACAAAGGATAGCTCGCCTTACAAGACACACTCTGCTTTTGAGAAAAGAGCACTCTTCTACTCTACTGTGTTTCCTATGGGGTCCGAACAGTGAGCTTGCTCAGAACAAAAGAACTTTGCTTCCTACACACACGGGCCATGTCTAGTTCAACTCTGCTTAGGAAACTGACAAGAACAGTAGCTCCTCCTCAGTCCAATACACTGTACTTGCTGGGAACAGACGCGAGTGCTATTTGCACTGTGTATGGCAATGGGAGCACAATAGTGACTTTCCTTACCAGAAAACAACTCTTGCTGGTAGGACCAAAAACTGCATGTGATTCAACCCCATTTAGGACTGGGAAACAAACGCTAGCCTGCCTTACACAAAACACACTCTGCTTTTGAGAAATGATCACTCTTCTACTCCACTGTGTTTACTATAGGGCCAAAACAGTTTGCTTGGTTAGAAAAAACGAACTGTGCTTCCTACACACGTGCCATATCTAGTTCAATTCTGCTTTGGAAACTGACAAGAACAGTAGATCCTCGTCAGTCCAATAAACTGTACTTGCTGGGAACAGACGCCAGTGCTATTTGCCCTGTGTATGACAATGGGAGCACAATAGTGACTCTTCTTACCAGAAAACAACTCTTGCTGGTAGGACCAGAAACTGCATGGGATTCAACTCCATTAAGGACTGGGAAAAAAAATGCTAGCTCGACTTACAATAAACACACTCTGGATTGAGAAAACCGCACTCTTCTACTCTAAAGTGTTTCCTATAGGGCAAGAACAATGAGCATTCTCAGAACAAAAGAGCTGTGCTTCCTACACACACGGTCCATATCTAGTTCAACTCTGCTTGGGAAACTGACAAGAACAGTAGATCCTCTTCAGTCCAATACACTGTTCATGCTGGGAACAGACACCAGTGCTATTTGCCCTGTGTATGACAATGGGAGCACAATAGTGACTCTTCTTACCAGAAAACAACTCTTGCTCATAGGAGCAGAAACTGCATGTGATTCAACTCCATTTAGGATTGGGAAACAAACGCTAGATGTCCTTACAAGAAACACACTCTGCTTTTGAGAAAAGACCAGTCTTCTACTCTACTGTGTTTCCTATGGGGTCCGAATAGTGAGCTTGCTCAGAACAAAAGAACTGTGCTTCCTACACACAGGGGCCATATCTAGTTCAACTCTGCTTACGAAACTGACAAGAACAGTAGCTCCGCTTCAGTCCAATACACTGTACTTGCTGGGAACAGACGCGAGTGCTATTTGCACTGTGTATGGAAATGGGAGCACAATAGTGACTTTCCTTACCAGAAAACAACTCTTGCTCGTAGGACCAAAAACTGCATGTGATTCAACTCCATTTAGGACTGGGAAACAAACGCTAGCTCGCCTTACAAGAAACACACTCTGCTTTTGAGAAAAGAGCACTCTTCTACTCTACAGTGTTTCCTACAGGGCCAGAACAGTGAGCTTGCTCAGAACAAAAGAACTGTGCTTCCTACACACATGGCCATATCTAGTTCAATTCTGCTTAGGAAACTGACAAGAACAGTAGATCCTCTTCAGTCCAATACACTGTACATGCTGCGAACAGACGCCAGTGCTATTTGCCCTGTGTATGACAATGGGAGCGCAATATTGACTTTCCTTAACAGAAAACAACTCTTGCTCGTAGGACCAAAAACTGGATGTGATTCAACTCCATTTGAGACTGGGAAACAAACGCTAGCTCGCCTTACAAGAAACACACTCTGCTTTTGAGAAAAGAGCACTCTTCTACTCTACTGTGTTTCCTATGGGGTCCGAACAGTGAGCTTGCTCAGAACAAAAGAACTGTGCTTCCTTCACACACGGGATATATCTAGTTCAACTCTGCTTAGGAAAGTGACAAGAACAGTAGCTCCGCTTCAGTCCAATACACTGTATTTGCTGGGAACAGACGCCAGTGCTTTTTGCCCTGTGTATGACAGTGGGAGCACAATAGCGACTCTTCTTACCAGAAAACAACTCTTGCTGGTAGGACCAGAAACTGCATGGGATTCAACTACATTTCTGACTGGGAAACAAACACTAGCTCGCCTTACAAGAAACACACTCTGCTTTTGAGAAAAGAGCACTCTTCTACTCTACTGTTTTTCCTATGGGGTCCGAAAAGTGAGCTTGCTCAGAACAAAAGACCTGTGCTTCCTACACACACAGGCCATATCTAGTTCAACTCTGCTTAGGAAACTGACAAAAAACAGTAGCTACTCTTCAGTCCAATACACTGTACTTGCTGGGAACAGACGCGAGTGCTATTTGCCCTGTGTATGATAATGGGAGCTCAATAGTGACTCTTCTTACCAGAAAACAACTCTTGCTCGTAGGACCAGAAACTGCATGTGATTCAACTCCATTTAGGACTGGGAAACAAACGCTAGCTCACCTTACAAGAAACACTGTCTTCTTTTGAGAAAAGAGCACTCTTCTACTCTACTGTGTTTCCTTTGGGGTCTGAACAGTGAGCTTGCTCTGAACAAAAGAACTGTGCTTCCTACACACACGGGCCATATCTAGTTCAACTCTGCTTAGAAAACTGACAAGAACAATAGCTCCTCTTCAGTCCAACACCCTGTACTTGCTGGGAACAGATGCTAGTGCTATTTGCACTGTGTATTTCAAAGGGAGCACAATAGTGACTTCCCTTACCAGAAAACAACTCTTGCTCATAGGACCAAAAACTACATGGGATTCAACTCCATTTAGGACTGGGAAACAAACTCTAGCTCGCCTTACAAGAAACACACTCTGCTTTTGAGAAATGATCACTCTTCTACTCTACGGTGTTTCCTATAAGCCCAGAACAGTTAGCTTGCTTAGAACAAAAGAACTGTGCTTCCTACACACACGGGCCATATCTAGTTCAATTCTGCTTTGGAAAGTGACAAGAACAGCAGATCCTCTTCAGTCCAATACACTGTACTTGCTGGGAACAGACGCCAGTGCTATTTACCCTGTGTATGACAATGGGAGCACAATAGTGACTCTTCTTACCAGAAAACAACTCTTGCTAGAAGGACCAGAAACTGCATGGGATTCAACTCCATTTAGGACTGGGAAACAAACGCTAGCTCGACTTACAAGAAACACACTCTAGATTGAGAAAAGAGCACTCTTCAACGCTAATGTGTTTCCTATAGGGCCAGAACAGTAAGCATTCTCAGAACAAAAGAACTGTGCTTCCTACACACATGGGCCATATCTAGTTCAACTCTGCTTAGGAAACTGACAAGAACAGTAGCTCCTCTTTAGTCCAATACACTGTACTTGCTGGGAACAGACGCGGGTCCTATTTGCACTCTGTATGGCAATGGGAGCACAATAGTGACTTTCCTTACCAGAAAACAACTCTTGCTCGTAGGACTAAAAACTGCATGTGATTCAACCCCATTTAGGACTGGGAAACAAACGCTAGCTCGCCTTACAAGAAAAACACTCTGCTTTTGAGAAATGATCACTCTTCTACTCTACTGTGTTTCCTATAGGGCCAAAACAGTTTGCTTGCTTAGAAAAAACGAACTGTGCTTCCTACACACGTGCCATATCTAGTTCAATTCTGCTTTGGAAACTGACAAGAATAGTAGATCCTCGTCAGTCCAATACACTTTACTTGCTGGGAACAGACGCCAGGGCTATTTGCCCTGTGTAAGACAATGGGAGCACAATAGTGACTCTTCTTACCAGAAAACAACTCTTGCTGGTAGGACCAGAAACTGCATGGGATTCAACTCCATTTAGGACTGGGAAAAAAACGCTAGCTCGAATTACAATAAACACACTCTGGATTGAGAAAACAGCACTCTTCTACTCTAAAGTGTTTCCTATAGGGCAAGAACAATGAGCATTCTCAGAACAAAAGAGCTGTGCTTCCTACACACACGGTCCATATCTAGTTCAACTCTGATTGGGAAACTGACAAGAACAGTAGATCCTCTTCAGTCCAATACACTGTTCATGCTGGGAACAGACGCCAGTGCTATTTGCCCTGTGTATGACAATGGCAGCTCAATAGTGACTCTTCTTACCAGAAAACAACTCTTGCTCGTAGGACCAGAAACTGCATGTGATTCAACTCCACTTAGGGTTGGGAAACAAAGGATAGCTCGCCTTACAAGAAACACACTCTGTTTTTGAGAAAAGAGCAGTCTTCTACTCTACTGTGTTACCTATGGGGTCCGAACAGTGAGCTTGCTCAGTACAAAAGAACTGTGCTTCCTACACACACGGGCCATGTCTAGTTCAACTCTGCTTAGGAAACTGACAAGAACAGTAGTTCCTCTTCAGTCCAATACACTGTACTTGCTGGGAACAGACGCCAGTGCTATTTGCACTGTGTATGGCAATGGGAGCGCAATAGTGACTTTCCTTACCAGAAACAAATCTTGCTTGTAGGACGAAAAACTGCATGTGATTCAACTCCATTTAGGACTGGGAAACAAACGCTAGCTCGCCTTACAAGAAACACACTCTGCTTTTGAGAAAAGAGCACTCTTCTACACTACTGTGTTTCCTATGGGGTTCGAACAGTGAGCTTGCTCAGAACAAAACAACTGTGCTTCCTTCACACACGGGACATATCTAGTTCAACTCTGCTTAGGAAAGTGACAAGAACAGTAGCTCCGCTTCAGTCCAATACACTGTACTTGCTGGGAACAGACGCCAGTGCTTTTTGCCCTGTGTATGACAGTGGGAGCACAATAGCGACTCTTCTTACCAGAAAACAACTCTTGCTGGTAGGACCAGAAACTGCATGGGATTCAACTCCATTTCTGACTGGGAAACAAACACTAGCTCGCCTTACAAGAAACACACTCTGCTTTTGAGAAAAGAGCACTCTTCTACTCTACTGTGTTTCCTATGGGGTCCGAAAAGTGAGCTTGCTCAGAACAAAAGACCTGTGCTTCCTACACACACAGGCCATATCTAGTTCAACTCTGCTTAGTAAACTGACAAGAACAGTAGCTCCGCTTCAGTCCAATACACTGTACTTGCTGGGAACAGACGCGAGTGCTATTTGCCCTGTGTATGACAATGGGAGCGCAATAGTGACTCTTCTTACCAGAAAACAACTCTTGCTCGTAGGACCAGAAACTGCATGTGATTCAACTCCATTTAGGACTGGCAAACAAACGCTAGCTCACCTTACAAGAAACACAGTCTTCTTTTGAGAAAAGAGCACTCTTCTACTCTACTGTGTTTCCTTTGGGGTCTGAACAGTGAGCTTGCTCTGAACAAAAGAACTGTGCTTCCTACACACACGGGCCATATCTAGTTCAACTCTGCTTAGAAAACTGACAAGAACAATAGCTCCTCTTCAGTCCAACACCCTGTACTTGCTGGGAACAGACGCGAGTGCTATTTGCACTGTGTATTTCAAAGGGAGCACAATAGTGACTTCCCTTACCAGAAAACAACTCTTGCTCCTAGGACCAGAAACTGCATGTGATTCAACTCCATTTAGGACTGGGAAACAAACTGTAGCGCGCCTTACAAGAAACACACTCTGCTTTTGAGAAATGATCACTCTTCTACTCTACGGTGTTTCCTATAGGGCCAGAACAGTTAGCTTGCTTAGAACAAAAGAAATGTGCTTCCTACACACACGGGCCATATCTAGTTCAATTCTGCTTTGAAAAGTGACAAGAACAGTAGATCCTCTTCAGTCCAATACACTGTACTTGCTGGGAACAGACGCCAGTGCTATTTACCCTGTGTACGACAATGGGAGCACAATAGTGACTCTTTTTACCAGAAAACACCTCTTGCTAGTAGGACCAGAAACTGCATGGGATTCAACTCCATTTAGGACTGGGAAACAAACGCTAGCTCGACTTACAAGAAACACACTCTAGATTGAGAAAAGAGCACTCTTCAACGCTAATGTGTTTCCTATAGGGCCAGAACAGTGAGCATTCTCAGAACAAAAGAACTGTGCTTCCTACACACATGGGCCATATCTAGTTCAACTCTGCTTAGGAAACTGACAAGAACAGTAGCTCCTCTTTAGTCCATACACTGTACTTGCTGGGAACAGACGCGAGTAATTTTTTCACTGTGTATGGCAATGGGAGCACAATAGTGACTTACCTTACCAGAAAACAACTCTTGCTCGTAGGACCAAAAACTAGATGTGATTGAACTCCATTTCTGACTGGGAAACAATCGCTAGCTCGCCTTACAAGAAACACACTCTGCTTTTGAGAAAAGACCACTCTTCTACTCTACTGTGTTTCCTATGGGGTACAAACAGTGAGCTTGCTCAGAACAAAAGAACTGTGCTTCCTACACACACAGGCCATATCTAGTTCAACTCTGCTTAGGAAACTGACAAGAACGGTAGCTCCTCTTCAGTCCAATACACTGTACTAGCTGGGAACAGACACGAGTTCTATTTGCACTGTGTATGGCAATAGGAGCACAATAGTGACTCTTCTTATCAGAAAACAACTCTTGATCATAGGACCAGTAACTGAATGGGATTCAACTCCAATTCTGACTGGGAAACAAACACTAACTCGCCTTACAAGAAACACACTCTGCTTTTGAGAAAAGAGCACTCTTCTACTCTACTGTGTTTCCTATGGGTCCGAATAGTGAGCTTGCTCAGAACAAAAGAACTGTGCTTCCTACACACACGGGCCATATCTAGTTCAACTCTGCTTAGGAAACTGACAAGAACAACAGCTCCTCTTCAGTCCAACACCCTGTACTTGCTGGGAACAGACGCCAGTGCTATTTACCCTGTGTACGACAATGGGAGCACAATAGTGACTCTTCTTACCAGAAAACAACTCTTGCTAGTATAACCAGAAACTGCATGGGATTCAACTCCATTTAGGACTGGGAAACAAACGCTAGCTCGACTTACAAATAACACACTCTAGATTGAGAAAAGAGCACTCTTCAACGATAATGTGTTTCCTATAAGGCCAGAACAGTGAGCATTCTCAGAACAAAAGAACTGTGCTTACTAAACACATGGGCCATATCTAGTTCAACTCTGCTTAGGAAACTGAAAAGAACAGTAGCTCCTCTTCAGTCCAATACACTGTACTTGCTAGGAACAGACGCGAGTGCTATTTGCACTGTGTATGGCAATGGGAGCGCAATAGTGACTTTCCTTACCAGAAAACAACTCTTGCTCGTAGGACCAAAAACTGCATGTGATTCAACCCCATTTAGGACTGGGAAACAAACGCTAGCTCACTTTACAAGAAACAAACTCTGCTTTTGAGAAATGATCACTCTTCTACTCCACTGTGTTTCCTATAGGGCCAAAACAGTTTGCTTGCTTAGAAAAAATGAACTGTGCTTCCTACACACGTGCCATATCTAGTTCAATTCTGCTTTGGAAACTGACAAGAACAGTAGATCCTCGTCAGTCCAATACACTGTACTTGCTGGGAACAGACGCCAGTGCTATTTGCCCTGTGTATGACAATGGGAGCACAAAAGTGACTCTTCTCACCAGAAAACAACTCTTGCTGGTAGTACCAGAAACTGCATGGGATTCAACTCCATTAAGGACTGGAAAAAAAACCCTAGCGCGACTTACAATAAACACACTCTGGATTGAGAAAACAGCACTCTTCTACTCTAAAGTGTTTCCTATAGGGCAAGAACAATGAGCATTCTCAGAACAAAAGAGCTCTGCTTCCTACACACACGGTCCATATCTAGTTCAACTCTGCTTGGGAAACTGACAAGAACAGTAGATCCTCTTCAGTCCAATACACTGTTCATGCTGGGAACAGACGCCAGTGCTATTTGCCCTGTGTATGACAATGGGAGCACAATAGTGACTCTTCTTACCAGAAACCAACTCTTGCTCATAGGAGCAGAAACTGCATGTGATTCAACTATATTTAGGATTGGGAAACAAACGATAGCTCGCCTTACAAGAAACACACTCTGCTTTTGAGAAAAGAGTAGTCTTCTACTCTACTGTGTTTCCTATGGGGTACAAACAGTGAGCTTGCTCAGAACAAAAGAACTGTGCTTCCTACACATACAGGCCATATCTACTTCAACTCTGCTTAGGAAACTGACAAGAACGGTAGCTCCTCTTCAGTCCAATACACTGTACTAGCTGGGAAGAGACGCGAGTTCTATTTGCACTGTGTATGGCAATAGGAGCACAATAGTGACTCTTCTTATCAGAAAACAACTCTTGATTATAGGACCAGTAACTGCATGGGATTCAACTCCAATTCTGACTGAGAAACAAACACTAACTCGCCTTACAAGAAACACACTCTGCTTTTGAGAAAAGAGCACTCTTCTACTCTACTGTGTTTCCTATGGGTCCGAATAGTGAGCTTGCTCAGAACAAAAGAACTGTGCTTCCTACACACACGGGCCATATCTAGTTCAACTCTGCTTAGGAAACTGACAAGAACAACAGCTCCTCTTCAGTCCAACACCCTGTACTTGCTGGGAACAGACGCCAGTGCTATTTACCCTGTGTACGACAATGGGAGCACAATAGTGACTCTTCTTACCAGAAAACAACTCTTGCTAGTATAACCAGAAACTGCATGGGATTCAACTCCATTTAGGACTGGGAAACAAACGCTAGCTCGACTTACAAATAACACACTCTAGATTGAGAAAAGAGCACTCTTCAACGATAATGTGTTTCCTATAAGGCCAGAACAGTGAGCATTCTCAGAACAAAAGAACTGTGCTTCCTACACACATGGGCCATATCTAGTTCAACTCTGCTTAGGAAACTGAAAAGAACAGTAGCTCCTCTTCAGTCCAATACACTGTACTTGCTAGGAACAGACGCGAGTGCTATTTGCACTGTGTATGGCAATGGGAGCGCAATAGTGACTTTCCTTACCAGAAAACAACTCTTGCTCGTAGGACCAAAAACTGCATGTGATTCAACCCCATTTAGGACTGGGAAACAAACGCTAGCTCACCTTACAAGAAACAAACTCTGCTTTTGAGAAATGATCACTCTTCTACTCCACTGTGTTTCCTATAGGGCCAAAACAGTTTGCTTGCTTAGAAAAAATGAACTGTGCTTCCTACACACGTGCCATATCTAGTTCAATTCTGCTTTGGAAACTGACAAGAACAGTAGATCCTCGTCAGTCCAATACACTGTACTTGCTGGGAACAGACGCCAGTGCTATTTGCCCTGTGTATGACAATGGGAGCACAAAAGTGACTCTTCTCACCAGAAAACAACTCTTGCTGGTAGTACCAGAAACTGCATGGGATTCAACTCCATTAAGGACTGGAAAAAAAACCCTAGCTCGACTTACAATAAACACACTCTGGATTGAGAAAACAGCACTCTTCTACTCTAAAGTGTTTCCTATAGGGCAAGAACAATGAGCATTCTCAGAACAAAAGAGCTCTGCTTCCTACACACACGGTCCATATCTAGTTCAACTCTGCTTGGGAAACTGACAAGAACAGTAGATCCTCTTCAGTCCAATACACTGTTCATGCTGGGAACAGATGCCAGTGCTATTTGCCCTGTGTATGACAATGGGAGCACAATAGTGACTCTTCTTACCAGAAACCAACTCTTGCTCATAGGAGCAGAAACTGCATGTGATTCAACTATATTTAGGATTGGGAAACAAACGATAGCTCGCCTTACAAGAAACACACTCTGCTTTTGAGAAAAGAGTAGTCTTCTACTCTACTGTGTTTCCTATGGGGTACAAACAGTGAGCTTGCTCAGAACAAAAGAACTGTGCTTCCTACACATACAGGCCATATCTACTTCAACTCTGCTTAGGAAACTGACAAGAACGGTAGCTCCTCTTCAGTCCAATACACTGTACTAGCTGGGAAGAGACGCGAGTTCTATTTGCACTGTGTATGGCAATAGGAGCACAATAGTGACTCTTCTTATCAGAAAACAACTCTTGCTCATAGGACCAGTAACTGCATGAGATTCAACTCCAATTCTGACTGGGAAACAAACACTAACTCGCCTTACAAGAAACACACTCTGCTTTTGAGAAAAGAGCACTCTTCTACTCTACTGTGTTTCCTATGGGTCCGAATAGTGAGCTTGCTCAGAACAAAAGAACTGTGCTTCCTACACACACGGGCCATATCTAGTTCAACTCTGCTTAGGAAACTGACAAGAACAATAGCTCCTCTTCAGTCCAACACCCTGTACTTGCTGGGAACAGACGCGAGTGCTATTTGCACTGTGTTTTTCAAAGGGAGCACAATAGTGACTTCCCTTACCAGAAAACAACTCTTGCTCGTAGGACCAAAAACTGCATGTGATTCAACTCCATTTAGGACTGGGAAACAAACTCTAGCTCGCCTTACAAGAAACACACTCTGCTTCTGAGAAATGATCACTCTTCTACTCTACGGTGTTTCCTGTAGGGCCAGAACAGTTAGCTTGCTTAGAACAAAAGAACTGTGCTTCCTACTCACACGGGCCATATCTAGTTCAATTCTGCTTTGGAAAGTGATAAGAACAGTAGATCCTCTTCAGTCCAATACACTGTACTTGCTGGGAAGAGACGCCAGTGCTATTTACCCTGTGTACGAC
>NW_026736680.1:0-62000 GCF_949786415.1 Peromyscus eremicus | reverse complement strand
TCTAGTTCAACTCTGCATCGGTAACTGACAAGAACAGTAGATCTTCTTCAGTCCAATACACTGTACATGCTGGGAACATACGCCAGTGCTATTTGCCCTGTGTATGACAATGGGAGCAAAATAGTGACTCTTCTTACCAGAAAACAGCTCTTGATCGTAGGACCAGAAACTGCATGTGATTCAACTCCATTTAGGACTGGGAAGCAAACGCTAGCTTGCCTTACAAGAAACACACTCTTCTTTTGAGAAAAGAGCACTCTTCTACTCTGCTGTGTTTCCTATGGGGTCCGAACAGTGAGCTTGCTCAGAACAAAAGAACTGTGCTTCCTATACACACGAGCCATATCTAGTTCAACTCTGCTTAGGAAACTGACAAGAACAGTAGCTCCTCTTCAGTCCAATACACTGTACTTGATTGGAACAGACGCAAGTGCTATTTGTACTGTGTATGGCATCGGGAGCGCAATAGTGACTCTTCTTACCAAAAAATAACTCTACTCATAGGACAAGAAACTGCATGTGATTCAAATTCATTTAGGACTGGGAAACAAAAGCTAGCTCGCCTTACAAGAAATACACTCTGCTTTTGAGAAAAGAGAACTCTTCTTCTCTACTATGTGTCCTATGGGGTCCGAACAGTGAGCTTGCTCAGAACAAAAGAACTGTGCTTCCTATGCTCACGGACCATATCTAGTTCAATTCTGCTTAGGAAACTGACAAGAACAGTAGCTCCTCTTCAGTCCAATACACTATACATGCTGGGAATAGACGTGAGTGCTATTTGCACTGTGTACGGCATTGGGAGCACAATAGTGACTCTTTTTACCAGAAAACAACTCTTGCTCGTAGGAACAGAAACTGCATGTGATTCAACTCCATTTAGGACTGGGAAACAAATGCTATCTCGCCTTACAAGAAACACACTCTGCTTTTGAGAAAAGAGCACTCTTGTACTCTACTCTGTTTCCTGTAGGGCCAGAACAGTGAGCTTGCTCAGAACAAAAGAACTGTGCTTCCTACACACGGGCCATATCTATCTAGTTCAACTCTGCTTAGGAAACTGACGAGAACCGTAGCTCCTCTTCAGTCCAATACATTGTACTTGCTGGGAACAGACGCGAGTGCTTTTTGCACTGTGTACAGCAAAGGGAGCACAATAGTGACACTTCTTACCAGAAAACAACTCTGGTTCTTAGGACCAGAAACTGTATGTGATTCAACTCCAATTAGGACTGGGAAACAAATGCTAGCTTGCCTTACAAGAAACGAGCTCTGCTTTTGAGAAAAGGGCACACTTCTACTCTACTGTGTTTCCTATGTGGTCCGAACAGTGAGCTTGCTCAGAACAAAAGAACTGTGCTTCCTACACACGGGCCAAAACTAGTTCAATTCTGCTTAGGATACTGACAAGAACAGTAGATCCCCTTCAGTCCAATACACTGTACTTGCTGGGAACAGACGCCAGTGCTATTTGCACTGTGTATGACAATGAGAGCGCAATAGTGACTCTTCTTACCACAAAACAACTCTTGCTCCTAGGACCAGAAACTGCATGGGATTCAACTCCATTTAGGACTGGGAAACAAACGCTAGCTTGCCTTACAAGAAACATACTCTGCTTTAGAGAAAAGAGCACTCTTCTACTCTACTGTGTTTCCTATAGGGCCAGAACAGTGAGCTTGCTCAGAACAAAAGAAATGTGCTTCATACTCACACGGGCCATATCTAGTTCAACTCTACTTAGGAACCTGACGAGAACAATAGATCCTCTTCAGTCCAATATACTGTACATGCTGGGAACAAATGCCAGTGCTATTTGCCCTGTGTATGACAATGGTAGCGCAATAGTGACTCTTCTTACCAGAAAATACTCTTGATCGTAGGACCAAAAACTGGATGTGATTCAACTCCATTTAGGACTGGGAAACAAATGCTATCTCGCCTTACAAGAAACACACTCTGCTTTTGAGAAAAGAGCTCTCTTTTACTCTACTGTGTTTCCTATAGGGCCAGAACAGTGAGCTTGCTCAGAACAAAAGAACTGTGCTTGCTACACACATGGGCCATATCTAGTTAAACTCTGCTTAGGAAACTGAAGAGAACAGTAGCTCCTCTTCAGTCCAATACACTGTACTTGCTGGGAACAAATGCCAGTGCTATTTGCACTGTGTATGACAATGGGAGCGCAATAGTGACTCTTCTTACCACAAAACAACTCTTGCTCCTAGGACCAGAAACTGCATGGGATTCAACTCCATTTAGGACTGGGAAATAAAAAACTAGCTCGCCTTACAAGAAACACACTCTCCTTTTGAGAAAAGAGCACTCTTCTTCTCTACTATGAGTCCTATTGGGTCCGAACAGTGAGCTTGCTCAGAACAAAAGAACTGTGCTTCCTACGCACACGAGCCATATCTAGTTCAACTCTGCTTAGGAAACTGACAAAAACAGTAGCTCCTCTTCAGTCCAATACACTGTACTTGCTGGGAACAGACGCGAGTGCTATTTGCACTGTGTTTGGCAATGGGAGCACAATAGTGACTTTCCTTACCAGAAAACAAATCTTGAGCGTAGGACCAAAAACTGCATGTGATTCAACTCCATTTAGGACTGGGAAACAAACGCTGGCTCGCCTTACAAGAAACACACTCTGCTTTTGAGAAAAGAGCACTCTACTACTCTACTGTGTTTCCTATAGGGCCAGTACAGTGAGCTTGCTCAGAACAAAAGAACTGTGCTTCCTACACAAATGGCCATATCCACTTCAATTCTGCTTAGGAAACTGACAAGAACAGTAGCTCCTCTTCAGTCCAATACACTGTACTTGCTGGGAACAGATGCGAGTGCTATTTGCACTGTGTTTGGCTATGGGAGCGCAATAGTGACTTTCCTTACCAGAAAACAAATCTTGAGCGTAGGATCAATAACTGCATGTGATTCAACTCCACTGAGGACTGGGAAACAAACACCAGCTCGCCTTACAAGAAACATACTCTGCTTTTTAGAAAAGAGCACTCTTCTACTCTACTGTGTTTCCTATAGGGCCAGAACAGTGAGCATGCTCAGAACCAAAGAACTGTGCTTCCTGAACACACGGGCCATATCTAGTTCAACTCTGCTTAGGAAACTGACAAGAACAGTAGCTCCTCCTCAGTCCAATACACTATACTTGCTGGGAACAGACGCGAGTGCTATTTGCACTGTGTACGGCATTGGGAGCACAATAGTGACTCTTTTTACCAGAAAACAACTCTTGTGTGTAGGACCAAAAACCTTATGTGATTCAACTCCATTTAGGACTGGGAAACAAACGCTAGCTCGCCTTACAAGAAACACACTCTGCTTTTGAGAAAAGAGCACTCTTCTACTCTACTGTGTTTCCTATAGGGCCAGAACAGTGAGATTGCTCAGAAGAAAAGAACTGTGCTTCCTACACACATGGGCCATATCTAGTTCAACTCTGCTTAGGAAACTGACAAGTACAGTAGCTCATGTTCAGTCCAATACACTGTACTTGCTGCGAACAAACGCGAGTGCTATTTGCACTGTGTATGGCAATGGGAGAGCAATAGTGACTCTTCTTACCAGAAAACAACTCTTGCTCGTAGGACCAAAAACTGCATATTATTCAACTCCATTGAGGATTGGGAAACAAATGCTAGCTCGCCTTACAAGAAACACACTCTGCTTTTGAGAAAAGAGCACTATTCTACTCTACTGTGTTTCCTATACGACCAAAACAATGAGCTTGCTCAGAACAAAAGAACTGTGCTTCCTACACACACGGTCAAACCTAGTTCAATTCTGCTTAGGAAACTGACAAGAATAGCAGATCCTCTTCAGTCCAATACACTGTAATTGCTGGGAAGAGACGCGAGTGCTATTTGCCCTGTGTATGACAATGGGAGCGCAATAGTGACTCTTCTTACCAGAAAACAACTCTTGCTCCTAGGACCAGAAACTGCATGTGATTCAACTCCATTTAGGACTGGGAAACAAACGCTAGCTCGCCTTACAAGAAACACACTCTTCTTTTGAGAAAAGAGCCCTTTTCTACTCTAAAGTATTTCTATGGGGTCCGAACAGTGAGCTTGCTCAGAACAAAAGAACTGTGCTTCCTACACACGAGCCATATCTAGTTCAACTCTGCTTAGGAAACTGACAAGAACAGTAGCTCCTCTTCAGTCCAATACACTGTACTTGCTGGGAACAGATGCGAGTGCTCTTTGAACTGTGTAGGGGAATGAGAGCGCAATAGTGACTTTCCTTACCAGAAAACAACTCTTGATCATGGGTCCAAAAACTGCATGTGATTCAACTCCACTTATGACTTGGAAACAAACGCTAGCTCGTCTTACAAGAAACACACTCTGCTTTTGAGAAAAGAGCACTCTTCTACTCTACTGTGTTTTCTTTAGAGCCAAAACAGTGAGCTTGCTCAGAACAAAAGAACTGTGCTTCCTACACACACGGGCCATATCTAGTTCAACTCTGCTTAGGAAACTGACAAGAACAGTAGCTCCTCTTCAGTCCAATACACTGTACTTGCTGGGAACAGACACCAGTGCTATTTGCCCTGTGTATGAGAAAGGGAGCGCAATAGTGACTCTTCTTCCCAGAAAACAACTCTTGCTCGTAGGACCAGAAACTGCATGTGATTCAACTCCATTTAGAACTGGGAAACAAATGCTAGCTCGCCTTACAATAAACACACTCTGCTTTTGAGAAAAGAGCACTCTTCTACTCTACTGTGTTTTATTTAGAGCCAAAACAGTGAGCTTGCTCAGAACAAAAGAATTGTGCTTCCTACACACAGGGGCCATATCTAGTTCAACTCTTCTTAGGAAACTGACAAGAACAGTAGCTCCTCTTCAGTCCAATACACTGTAATTGCTGCGAACAGACGCGAGTGCTATTTGCACTGTGTATGGCAATGGGAGCGCAATAGTGACTCTTCTTACCAGAAAACAACTCTTGCTCGTAGGACCAAAAACTTCATGTGATTAAACTCCACTTAGGACTGGGAAACAAACGCTAGCTCGCCTTACAAGAAACACACTCTGCTTTTGAGAAAAGAGCACTCTTCTACTCTACTGAGTTTCCTATAGGGCCAGAACAGTGAGCTTGCTCAGAACAAAAGAACTGTGCTTCCTAAACACATGGGCCATATCTAGATCAATTCTGCATAGGAAACTGACAAGGACAGTAGATCCTCTGGAGTCCAATACACTGTACATGCTGGGAACAGACACCAGTGCTATTTGCCCTGTGTATGAAAATGGGAGCAAAATTGTGACTCTTTTACCAGAAAACAACTCTTGCTCGTAGGACCAGAAACTGCATGTGATTCAACTCCATTTAGGACTGAAAAACAAACGCTAGCTCGCCTTACAAGAAACACACACTGCTTTTGAGAAAAGGGCACTCTTCTACTCTACTGTGTTTCTTATGGGGTCAGAACAATGAGCTTTCTCAGAACAAAAGAACTGTGCTTCCTACACACACTGGCCATATCTACATCAATTCTGCTTAGGAAACTGACAAGGACAGTAGATCATCTTCAGTCCAATACACTGCACATGCTGGGAACAGACGCGAGTGCTATTTGCCCTGTGTATGTCATATGGAGCGCAATAGTGACTCTTCTTACCAGAAAACAACTCTTGCTCGTAGGACCAAAAGCTACATTTGATTCAACTCCATTTAGGACTGGGAAACAAACGCTAGATCGCCTTACAAGAAACACACTCTGCTTTTGAGAAAAGAGCACTCTTCTACTCTACTGTGTTTCCTATAGGGCCAAAACAATGAGCTTGCTCAGAACAAAAGAATTGTGCTTCCTACACACACGGTCAAACCTAGTTCAATTCTGCTTAGGAAACTGACAAGAATAGTAGATCCTCTTCAATCCAATACACTGTACTTGCTGGGAAGAGACGCGAGTGCTATTTGCCCTGTGTATGACAATGGGAGCGCAATAGTGACTCTTCTTACCAGAAAACAACTCTTGCTCGTAGGACCAGAAACTGCATGTGATTCAACTCCATTTAGGACTGGGAAACAAACGCTAGCTCGCCTTACAAGAAACACACTCTGCTTTTGAGAAAAGAGCCCTCTTCTACTTTAAAGTGTTTCCTATGGTGTCCGAACAGTGAGCTTGCTAGAACAAAATAACTGTGCTTCCTACACACACAAGCCATATCTAGTTCAACTCTGCTTAGGAAACTGACAAGAACAGTAGCTCCTCTTCAGTCCAATACACTGTAATTCCTGGGAACAGACATGAGTGCTATTTGCACTGTGTATGGCAATGTGAGCGCAATAGTGACTCTTCTTACCAGAAAACAACTCTTGCGCGTAGGACCAGAAACTGCATTGGATTCAACTTTATTTCTGACTGGGAAACAAACACTAGCTCACCTTACAAGAAACACACTCTGCTTTTGAGAAAAGAGCACTCTTCTACTCTACTGTGTTTCCTATGGGATCCGAACAGTAGCTTGCTCAGAACAAAAGAACTGTGCTTCCTACACACAATGCCATATCTAGTTCAACTCTGCTTATGAAACTGACAAGAACAGTAGCTCCTCTTCAGTCCAATACACTGTACTTGCTGGGAACAGACACGCTATTTGCACTGTGTAGGGGAATGGGAGCACAATAGTGACTTTCCTTACCAGAAAAAGACTCTTGCTCATAGGACCAGAAACTGCATGTGATTCAACTCCATTTAGGACTGGGAAACAAACGGTAGCTCGCCTTACAAGAAACACACTCTGCTTTTGAGAAAAGAGCAGTCTTCTACTCTACTCTGTTTTCAAAAGAGCCAGAACAGTGTGCTTGCTCAGAAGAAAAGGACTGTGCTTCCTACACACACGGCCATATCTGGTTCAATTCTGCTTAGGAAACTGACAAGAACAGTAGGTCCTCTTCAGTCCAATACACTGTACATGCTGGGAATAGTCGCCAGTGCTATTTGCGTTGTGTATGACAATGGGAGCACAATAGTGACTCTTCTTACCAGAAAACAACTCTTGCTCCTAGGACCAGAAACTGCATGTGATTCAACTCCATTTAGGACTGCGAAACAAACGCTAGCTCGCCTTACAAGAAACACACTCTGCTTTTGAGAAAAGAGCACTCTTCTACTCTACTGTGTTTTCTTTAGAGCCAAAACAGTGAGCTTTCTCAGAACAAAAGAACTGTGCTTCCTACACACAGGGGCCATATCTAGTTCAACTCTGCTTAGGAAACTGACAAGAACAGTAGCTCCTCTTCAGTCCAATACACTGTACTTGCTGGGAACAGATGCGAGTGCTCTTTGAACTGTGTAGGGGAATGGGAGCACAATAGTGACTTTCCTTACCAGAAAACAACTCTTGATCATGGGTCCAAAAACTGCATGTGATTCAACTCCACTTATGACTTGGAAACAAACGCTAGCTCGTCTTACAAGAAACACACTCTGCTTTTGAGAAAAGAGCACTCTTCTACTCTACTGTGTTTTCTTTAGAGCCAAAACAGTGAGCTTGCTCAGAACAAAAGAACTGTGCTTCCTACACACACGGGCCATATCTAGTTCAACTCTGCTTAGGAAACTGACAAGAACAGTAGCTCCTCTTCAGTCCAATACACTGTACTTGCTGGGAACAGACACCAGTGCTATTTGCCCTGTGTTTGAGAAAGGGAGCGCAATAGTGACTCTTCTTCCCAGAAAACAACTCTTGCTCGTAGGACCAGAAACTGCATGTGATTCAACTCCATTTAGAACTGGGAAACAAATGCTAGCTCGCCTTACAAGAAACACACTCTGCTTTTGAGAAAAGAGCACTCTTCTACTCTACTGTGTTTCCTATGGGGTCTGAACAGTGAGCTTGCTCCGTACAAAAGAACCGTGCTTCCTACACACACGGGCCATATCTAGTTCAACTCTGCTTAGGAAACTGACAAGAACAGTAGCTCCTCTTCAGTCCAATACACTGTACTTGCTGGGAACAGACACGAGTGCTATTTGCACTGTGTAAGACTATGGGAGCGCAATAGTGACTCTTCTTACCAGAATACAACTCTTGCTCGTAAGACCAGAAACTGCATGTGATTCAACTCCATTTAGAACTGGTAAACAAATGCTAGCTCGCCTTATAATAAACACACTCTGCTTTTCAGAAAAGAGCAAACTTCTACTCTACTGTGTTTCCTATTGGGTCCGAAAAGTGAGCTTGCTCAGAACAAAAGAACTGTGCTTCCTAAACACATGGGCCATATCTAGATCAATTCTGCATAGGAAACTGACAAGGACAGTAGATCCTCTTGAGTCCAATACACTGTATGCTGGGAACAGACGCCATTGCTATTTGCCCGGTGTATGAAAATGAGAGCACAATAGTGACACTTCTTACCAGAAAACAACTCTTGCTCGTAGGATCAGAAACTGCATTTGATTCAACTCCATTTAGGACTGAAAAACAAACAGTAGCTCACCTTACAAGAAACACAGACTGCTTTTGAGAAAAGGGCACTCTTCTACTCTACTGTGTTTCTTATGGGGTCAGAACAGTGAGCTTTCTCAGAACATAAGAACTGTGCTTCCTACACACACGGGCCATATCTAGATCAATTCTGCTTAGGAAACTGACAAGGACAGTAGATCATCTTCAGTCCAATACACTGTACATGCTGGGAACAGACGCGAGGGCTATTTGCCCTGTGTATGTCATATGGAGCGCAATAGTGACTCTTCTTACCAGAAAACAACTCTTGCTCGTAGGACCAAAAACTACATGTGATTCAACTCCATTTAGGACTGGGAAACAAACGCTAGATCGCCTTACAAGAAACACTCTCTGCTTTTGAGAAAAGAGCACTCTTCTACTCTACTGTGTTTCCTATAGGGCCAAAACAATGAGCTTGCTCAGAACAAAAGAACTGTGCTTCCTACACACACGGTCAAATCTAATTCAATTCTGCTTAGGAAACTCACAAGAATACTAGATCCTCTTCAGTCCAATACACTGTACATGCTGGGAACAGACGCGAGTGCTATTTGCCCTGTGTATGACAATGGGAGCGCAATAGTGACTCTTCTTACCAGAAAACAACTCTTGCTCGTAAGACCAAAAACTGCATGTGATTCAACTCGATTGAGGATTGGGAAAAAAACGCTAGCTCGCCTTAAAAGAAACACACTCTGCTTTTGAGAAAAGAGCAGTCTTCTACTCTACTGAGTTTCCTATAGGGCCAGAACAGTGAGCTTGCTCAGAACAAAACAACTGTACTTCCTAAAAACACGGGCCATATCTAGATCAATTCTGCATAGGAAACTGACAAGGACAGTAGATCCTCTTGAGTCCAATACACTGTATGCTGGGAACAGACGCCAGTGCTATTTGCCGTGTGTATGAAAATGGGAGCACAATAGTGACTCTTCTTACCAGAAAACAACTCTTGCTCGTAGGACCAGAAACTGCATGTGATTCAACTCCATTTAGGACTGAAAAACAAACGCTAGCTCACCATACAAGAAACACACACTGCTTTTGAGAAAAGGGCACTCTTCTACTCTACTGTGTTTCTTGTGGGGTCAGTACAGTGAGCTTTCTCAGAACAAAAGAACTGTGCTTCCTACACACACTGGCCATATCTAGATCAATTCTGCTTAGGAAACTGACAAGGACAGTAGATCATCTTCAGTCCAATACACTGTACATGCTGGGAACAGACGCGAGTGCTATTTGCCCTGTGTATGTCATATGGAGCACAATAGTGACTCTTCTTACCAGAAAACAACTCTTGCTCGTAGGACCAAAAGCTACATGTGATTCAACTCCATGTAGGACTGGGAAACAATTGCTAGATCACCTTACAAGAAACACACTCTGCTTTTGAGAAAAGAGCACTATTCTACTCTACTGTGTTTCCTATAGGGCCAAAACAATGAGCTTGCTCAGAACAAAAGAACTGTGCTTCCTACACACACGGTCAAACCTAGTTCAATTCTGCTTAGGAAACTGACAAGAATAGCAGATCCTCTTCAGTCCAATACACTGTACTTACTGGGAAGACACGCGAGTGCTATTTGCCCTGTGTATGACAATGGGAGCGCAATAGTGACTCTTCTTACCAGAAAACAACTCTTGCTCAAAGGACCAGAAACTGCATGTGATTCAACTCCATTTAGGACTGGGAAACAAACGCTAGCTCGCCTTACAAGAAACACACTCTGGTTTTGAGAAAAGAGCCCTTTTCTGCTCTAAAGTATTTCCTATGGGGTCCGAACAGTGAGCTTGCTCAGAACAAAAGAACTGTGCTTCCTACATACGAGCCATATCTAGTTCAACTCTGCTTAGGAAACTGACAAAAACAGTAGCTCCTCTTCAGTCCAATACACTGTACTTGCTGGGAATAGATGCGAGTGCTCTTTGCACTGTGTAGGGGAATGGGAGCGCAATAGTGACTTTCCTTACCAGAAAACAACTCTTGATCATGGGTCCAAAACCTGCATGTGATTCAACTCCATTTATGACTTGGAAACAAAGGCTAGCTCGCCTTACAAGTAACACACTCTGCTTTTGAGAAAAGAGCACTCTTCTACTCTACTGTGTTTTCTTTAGAGCCAAAACAGTGAGCTTGCTCAGAACAAAAGAACTGTGCTTCCTACACACACGGGCCATATCTAGTTCAACTCTGCTTAGGAAACTGACAAGAACAGTAGATCCTCTTCAGTCCAATACACTGTACCTGCTGGGAACAGACACCAGTGCTACTTGCCCTGTGTATGACAAAGGGAGCGCAATAGTGACTCTTCTTCCCAGAAAACATCTCTTGCTCGTAGGACCAGAAACTGCATGTGATTCAACTCCATTTCGCACTGGAAAACAAACATTAGCTCGCCTTACAAGAAACACACTCTGCTTTTGAGAAAAGAGCACTCTTCTTCTCTACTGTGTTTCCTATAGGGCCAGAATAGTGAGCTTGCTCAGAACAAAAGAACTTTGCTTCTTACATACACGGGCTATATCTAGTTCAACTCTGCTTAAGAAACTGACAAGAACAGTAGCTCCTCTTCAGTCCAATACACTGTACATGCTGGGAACAGACGCCAGTGCTATTTGCCCTGTGTATTATAATGGGAGCGCAATAGTGACTCTTCTTCCCAGAAAACAACTCTTGCTCGTAGGACCAGAAACTGCATGTGATTTAACTCCATTTAGAACTGGGAAACAAATGCTAGCTCGCCTTACAATAAACACACTCTGCTTTTGAGAAAAGAGCACTCTTCTACTCTACTGTGTTTCCTATGGGGTCTGAACAATGAGCTTGCTCCGTACAAAAGAACCGTGCTTCCTACACACACGGGCCATATCTAGTTCAACTCTGCTTAGGAAACTGACAAGAACAGTAGCTCCTCTTCAGTCCAATACACTGTACTTGCTGGGAACAGACGCGAGTGCTATTTGCACTGTGTAAGACTATGGGAGCGCAATAGTGACTCTTTTTACCAGAATACAACTCTTGCTCGTAGGACCAGAAACTGCATGTGATTCAACTCCATTTAGAACTGGTAAACAAATGCTATCTCGCCTTACAATAAACACACTCTGCTTTTCAGAAAAGAGCAAACTTCTACTCTACTGTGTTTCCTATGAGTCTGAACAGTGAGCTTGCTCAGAACTGTGCTTCCTAAACACACGGGCCATATCTAGATCAATTCTGTATAGGAAACTGACAAGGACAGTAGATCCTCTTGAGTCCAATACACTGTATGCTGGGAACAGACGCCATTGCTATTTGCCCGGTGTATGAAAATGAGAGCACAATAGTGACTCTTCTTACCAGAAAACAACTCTTGCTCGTAGGATCAGAAACTGCATTTGATTCAACTCCATTTAGGACTGAAAATCAAACAGTAGCTCACCTTTCAAGAAACACACACTGCTTTTGAGAAAAGGGCACTCTTCTACTCTACTGTGTTTCTTATGGGGTCAGAACAGTAAGCTTTCTCAGAACAAAAGAACTGTGCTTCCTACACACACGGGCCATATCTAGATCAATTCTGCTTAGGAAACTGAAAAGGACAGTAGATCATCTTAAGTCCAATACACTGAACATGCTGGGAACAGACGCGAGGGCTATTTGCCCTGTGTATGTCATATGGAGCGCAATAGTGACTCTTCTTAACAGAAAACAACTCTTGCTCGTAGGACAAAAAACTACATGTGATTCAACTCCATTTAGGACTGGGAAACAAACGCTAGATCGCCTTACAAGAAACACTCTCTGCTTTTGAGAAAAGAGCACTCTTCTACTCTACTGAATTTCCTATAGGGCCAAAACAATGAGCTTGCTCAGAACAAAAGAACTGTGCTTCCTACACACACGGTCAAATCTAGTTCAATTCTGCTTAGGAAACTCACAAGAATACTAGATCCTCTTCAGTCCAATACACTGTACTTGCTGGGAACAGACGCGAGTGCTATTTGCCCTGTGTATGACAATGGGAGTGCAATAGCGACTCTTTTTACCAGAAAACAACTCTTGCTCTTAGGACCAGAAACTGCATGTGATTCAACTCCATTTAGAACTGGGAAACAAACGCTAGCTCGCCTTACAAGAAACACACTCTGCTTTTGAGAAAAGAGCACTTTTCTACTCTACTGTGTTTCCTTTGGGGTCCAAACAGTGAGCTTGCTCAGAACAAAAGAACTGTGCTTCCTAAACACACGGGCCATATCTAGTTCAACTCTGTGTAGGAAACTGACAAGAACAGTAGGTACTATTCAGTCCAATACACTGTACTTGCTGGGAAATGACGCGAGAGCTATTTGCACTGTATATGGCAATGGGATCCCAATAGTGACTCTTCTTACCAGAAAACAACTCTTGCTCGTAGGACCAAAAACTGCATGGGATTCAACTCCATTTCTGACTGGGAAACAAACACTGGCTCGCCTTACAAAAAACACACTCTGCTTTTGAGAAAAGAGCCCTCTTCTAATCTAAAGTGTTTCCTATGTGGTCCGAACAGTGAGCTTGCTCAGAACAAAAGAACTGTGCTTCCTACACACAGGGGCCATATCTAGTTCAACTCTGCTTAGGAAACTGACAAAAACAGTAGCTCATCTTCAGTCCAATACACTGTACTTGCTGCGAACAAACGCGAGTGCTATTTGCACTGTGTATGGCAATGGGAGCGCAGTAGTGACACTACTTACCGGAAAACAACTCTTGCTCGTAGGACCAAAAACTGCATGTGATTCAACTCCATTTAGGACTGGGAAACAAACGCTAGCTCGCCTTACAAGAAACACACTCTGCTTTTGAAAAAAGAGCACTCTTCTACTCTACTGAGTTTCCTATAGGACCAGAACAGTGAGCTTGCTCAGAACAAAAGAACTGTGCTTCCTAAACACATGGGCCATATCTAGATCAATTCTGCATAGGAAACTGACAAGGACAGTAGATCCTCTTGAGTCCAATACACTGTACATGCTGGGAACAGACGCCAGTGCTATTTGCCCTGTGTATGAAAATGGGAGCACAATAGTGACTCTTCTTACCAGAGAACAACTCTTGCTCGCAGGACCAGAAACTGCATGTGATTTAACTCCATTTAGAACTGGGAAACAAATGCTAGCTCGCCTTACAATAAACACACTCTGCTTTTGAGAAAAGAGCACTCTTCTACTCTACTGTGTTTCCTATGGGGTCTGAACAATGAGCTTGCTCCGTACAAAAGAACCGTGCTTCCTACACACACGGGTCATATCTAGTTCAACTCTGCTTAGGAAACTGACAAGAACAGTAGCTCCTCTTCAGTCCAATACACTGTACTTGCTGGGAACAGACGCGAGTGCTATTTGCACTGTGTAAGACTATGGGAGCGCAATAGTGACTCTTTTTACCAGAATACAACTCTTGCTCGTAGGACCAGAAACTGCATGTGATTCAACTCCATTTAGAACTGGTAAACAAATGCTAGCTCGCCTTACAATAAACACACTCTGCTTTTCAGAAAAGAGCAAACTTCTACTCTACTGTGTTTCCTATGAGTCTGAACAGTGAGCTTGCTCAGAACTGTGCTTCCTAAACACACGGGCCATATCTAGATCAATTCTGTATAGGAAACTGACAAGGACAGTAGATCCTCTTGAGTCCAATACACTGTATGCTGGGAACAGACGCCATTGCTATTTGCCCGGTGTATGAAAATGAGAGCACAATAGTGACTCTTCTTACCAGAAAACAACTCTTGCTCGTAGGATCAGAAACTGCATTTGATTCAACTCCATTTAGGACTGAAAATCAAACAGTAGCTCACCTTTCAAGAAACACACACTGCTTTTGAGAAAAGGGCACTCTTCTACTCTACTGTGTTTCTTATGGGGTCAGAACAGTAAGCTTTCTCAGAACAAAAGAACTGTGCTTCCTACACACACGGGCCATATCTAGATCAATTCTGCTTAGGAAACTGAAAAGGACAGTAGATCATCTTAAGTCCAATACACTGAACATGCTGGGAACAGACGCGAGGGCTATTTGCCCTGTGTATGTCATATGGAGCGCAATAGTGACTCTTCTTAACAGAAAACAACTCTTGCTCGTAGGACAAAAAACTACATGTGATTCAACTCCATTTAGGACTGGGAAACAAACGCTAGATCGCCTTACAAGAAACACTCTCTGCTTTTGAGAAAAGAGCACTCTTCTACTCTACTGAATTTCCTATAGGGCCAAAACAATGAGCTTGCTCAGAACAAAAGAACTGTGCTTCCTACACACACGGTCAAATCTAGTTCAATTCTGCTTAGGAAACTCACAAGAATACTAGATCCTCTTCAGTCCAATACACTGTACTTGCTGGGAACAGACGCGAGTGCTATTTGCCCTGTGTATGACAATGGGAGTGCAATAGCGACTCTTTTTACCAGAAAACAACTCTTGCTCTTAGGACCAGAAACTGCATGTGATTCAACTCCATTTAGAACTGGGAAACAAACGCTAGCTCGCCTTACAAGAAACACACTCTGCTTTTGAGAAAAGAGCACTTTTCTACTCTACTGTGTTTCCTTTGGGGTCCAAACAGTGAGCTTGCTCAGAACAAAAGAACTGTGCTTCCTAAACACACGGGCCATATCTAGTTCAACTCTGTGTAGGAAACTGACAAGAACAGTAGGTACTATTCAGTCCAATACACTGTACTTGCTGGGAAATGACGCGAGAGCTATTTGCACTGTATATGGCAATGGGATCCCAATAGTGACTCTTCTTACCAGAAAACAACTCTTGCTCGTAGGACCAAAAACTGCATGGGATTCAACTCCATTTCTGACTGGGAAACAAACACTGGCTCGCCTTACAAAAAACACACTCTGCTTTTGAGAAAAGAGCCCTCTTCTAATCTAAAGTGTTTCCTATGTGGTCCGAACAGTGAGCTTGCTCAGAACAAAAGAACTGTGCTTCCTACACACAGGGGCCATATCTAGTTCAACTCTGCTTAGGAAACTGACAAAAACAGTAGCTCATCTTCAGTCCAATACACTGTACTTGCTGCGAACAAACGCGAGTGCTATTTGCACTGTGTATGGCAATGGGAGCGCAGTAGTGACACTACTTACCGGAAAACAACTCTTGCTCGTAGGACCAAAAACTGCATGTGATTCAACTCCATTTAGGACTGGGAAACAAACGCTAGCTCGCCTTACAAGAAACACACTCTGCTTTTGAAAAAAGAGCACTCTTCTACTCTACTGAGTTTCCTATAGGACCAGAACAGTGAGCTTGCTCAGAACAAAAGAACTGTGCTTCCTAAACACATGGGCCATATCTAGATCAATTCTGCATAGGAAACTGACAAGGACAGTAGATCCTCTTGAGTCCAATACACTGTACATGCTGGGAACAGACGCCAGTGCTATTTGCCCTGTGTATGAAAATGGGAGCACAATAGTGACTCTTCTTACCAGAGAACAACTCTTGCTCGCAGGACCAGAAACTGCATGTGATTTAACTCCATTTAGAACTGGGAAACAAATGCTAGCTCGCCTTACAATAAACACACTCTGCTTTTGAGAAAAGAGCACTCTTCTACTCTACTGTGTTTCCTATGGGGTCTGAACAATGAGCTTGCTCCGTACGAAAGAACCGTGCTTCCTACACACACGGGTCATATCTAGTTCAACTCTGCTTAGGAAACTGACAAGAACAGTAGCTCCTCTTCAGTCCAATACACTGTACTTGCTGGGAACAGACGCGAGTGCTATTTGCACTGTGTAAGACTATGGGAGCGCAATAGTGACTCTTTTTACCAGAATACAACTCTTGCTCGTAGGACCAGAAACTGCATGTGATTCAACTCCATTTAGAACTGGTAAACAAATGCTAGCTCGCCTTACAATAAACACACTCTGCTTTTCAGAAAAGAGCAAACTTCTACTCTACTGTGTTTCCTATGAGTCTGAACAGTGAGCTTGCTCAGAACTGTGCTTCCTAAACACACGGGCCATATCTAGATCAATTCTGTATAGGAAACTGACAAGGACAGTAGATCCTCTTGAGTCCAATACACTGTATGCTGGGAACAGACGCCATTGCTATTTGCCCGGTGTATGAAAATGAGAGCACAATAGTGACTCTTCTTACCAGAAAACAACTCTTGCTCGTAGGATCAGAAACTGCATTTGATTCAACTCCATTTAGGACTGAAAATCAAACAGTAGCTCACCTTTCAAGAAACACACACTGCTTTTGAGAAAAGGGCACTCTTCTACTCTACTGTGTTTCTTATGGGGTCAGAACAGTAAGCTTTCTCAGAACAAAAGAACTGTGCTTCCTACACACACGGGCCATATCTAGATCAATTCTGCTTAGGAAACTGAAAAGGACAGTAGATCATCTTAAGTCCAATACACTGAACATGCTGGGAACAGACGCGAGGGCTATTTGCCCTGTGTATGTCATATGGAGCGCAATAGTGACTCTTCTTAACAGAAAACAACTCTTGCTCGTAGGACAAAAAACTACATGTGATTCAACTCCATTTAGGACTGGGAAACAAACGCTAGATCGCCTTACAAGAAACACTCTCTGCTTTTGAGAAAAGAGCACTCTTCTACTCTACTGAATTTCCTATAGGGCCAAAACAATGAGCTTGCTCAGAACAAAAGAACTGTGCTTCCTACACACACGGTCAAATCTAGTTCAATTCTGCTTAGGAAACTCACAAGAATACTAGATCCTCTTCAGTCCAATACACTGTACTTGCTGGGAACAGACGCGAGTGCTATTTGCCCTGTGTATGACAATGGGAGTGCAATAGCGACTCTTTTTACCAGAAAACAACTCTTGCTCTTAGGACCAGAAACTGCATGTGATTCAACTCCATTTAGAACTGGGAAACAAACGCTAGCTCGCCTTACAAGAAACACACTCTGCTTTTGAGAAAAGAGCACTTTTCTACTCTACTGTGTTTCCTTTGGGGTCCAAACAGTGAGCTTGCTCAGAACAAAAGAACTGTGCTTCCTAAACACACGGGCCATATCTAGTTCAACTCTGTGTAGGAAACTGACAAGAACAGTAGGTACTATTCAGTCCAATACACTGTACTTGCTGGGAAATGACGCGAGAGCTATTTGCACTGTATATGGCAATGGGATCCCAATAGTGACTCTTCTTACCAGAAAACAACTCTTGCTCGTAGGACCAAAAACTGCATGGGATTCAACTCCATTTCTGACTGGGAAACAAACACTGGCTCGCCTTACAAAAAACACACTCTGCTTTTGAGAAAAGAGCCCTCTTCTAATCTAAAGTGTTTCCTATGTGGTCCGAACAGTGAGCTTGCTCAGAACAAAAGAACTGTGCTTCCTACACACAGGGGCCATATCTAGTTCAACTCTGCTTAGGAAACTGACAAAAACAGTAGCTCATCTTCAGTCCAATACACTGTACTTGCTGCGAACAAACGCGAGTGCTATTTGCACTGTGTATGGCAATGGGAGCGCAGTAGTGACACTACTTACCGGAAAACAACTCTTGCTCGTAGGACCAAAAACTGCATGTGATTCAACTCCATTTAGGACTGGGAAACAAACGCTAGCTCGCCTTACAAGAAACACACTCTGCTTTTGAAAAAAGAGCACTCTTCTACTCTACTGAGTTTCCTATAGGACCAGAACAGTGAGCTTGCTCAGAACAAAAGAACTGTGCTTCCTAAACACATGGGCCATATCTAGATCAATTCTGCATAGGAAACTGACAAGGACAGTAGATCCTCTTGAGTCCAATACACTGTACATGCTGGGAACAGACGCCAGTGCTATTTGCCCTGTGTATGAAAATGGGAGCACAATAGTGACTCTTCTTACCAGAGAACAACTCTTGCTCGCAGGACCAGAAACTGCATGTGATTTAACTCCATTTAGAACTGGGAAACAAATGCTAGCTCGCCTTACAATAAACACACTCTGCTTTTGAGAAAAGAGCACTCTTCTACTCTACTGTGTTTCCTATGGGGTCTGAACAATGAGCTTGCTCCGTACAAAAGAACCGTGCTTCCTACACACACGGGCCATATCTAGTTCAACTCTGCTTAGGAAACTGACAAGAACAGTAGCTCCTCTTCAGTCCAATACACTGTACTTGCTGGGAACAGACGCGAGTGCTATTTGCACTGTGTAAGACTATGGGAGCGCAATAGTGACTCTTTTTACCAGAATACAACTCTTGCTCGTAGGACCAGAAACTGCATGTGATTCAACTCCATTTAGAACTGGTAAACAAATGCTAGCTCGCCTTACAATAAACACACTCTGCTTTTCAGAAAAGAGCAAACTTCTACTCTACTGTGTTTCCTATGAGTCTGAACAGTGAGCTTGCTCAGAACTGTGCTTCCTAAACACACGGGCCATATCTAGATCAATTCTGTATAGGAAACTGACAAGGACAGTAGATCCTCTTGAGTCCAATACACTGTATGCTGGGAACAGACGCCATTGCTATTTGCCCGGTGTATGAAAATGAGAGCACAATAGTGACTCTTCTTACCAGAAAACAACTCTTGCTCGTAGGATCAGAAACTGCATTTGATTCAACTCCATTTAGGACTGAAAATCAAACAGTAGCTCACCTTTCAAGAAACACACACTGCTTTTGAGAAAAGGGCACTCTTCTACTCTACTGTGTTTCTTATGGGGTCAGAACAGTAAGCTTTCTCAGAACAAAAGAACTGTGCTTCCTACACACACGGGCCATATCTAGATCAATTCTGCTTAGGAAACTGAAAAGGACAGTAGATCATCTTAAGTCCAATACACTGTACATGCTGGGAACAGACGCGAGGGCTATTTGCCCTGTGTATGTCATATGGAGCGCAATAGTGACTCTTCTTAACAGAAAACAACTCTTGCTCGTAGGAGAAAAAACTACATGTGATTCAACTCCATTTAGGACTGGGAAACAAACGCTAGATCGCCTTACAAGAAACACTCTCTGCTTTTGAGAAAAGAGCACTCTTCTACTCTACTGAATTTCCTATAGGGCCAAAACAATGAGCTTGCTCAGAACAAAAGAACTGTGCTTCCTACACACACGGTCAAATCTAGTTCAATTCTGCTTAGGAAACTCACAAGAATACTAGATCCTCTTCAGTCCAATACACTGTACTTGCTGGGAACAGACGCGAGTGCTATTTGCCCTGTGTATGACAATGGGAGTGCAATAGCGACTCTTTTTACCAGAAAACAACTCTTGCTCGTAGGACCAGAAACTGCATGTGATTCAACTCCATTTAGAACTGGGAAACAAACGCTAGCTCGCCTTACAAGAAACACACTCTGCTTTTGAGAAAAGAGCACTTTTCTACTCTACTGTGTTTCCTTTGGGGTCCAAACAGTGAGCTTGCTCAGAACAAAAGAACTGTGCTTCCTAAACACACGGGCCATATCTAGTTCAACTCTGTGTAGGAAACTGACAAGAACAGTTGGTACTATTCAGTCCAATACACTGTACTTGCTGGGAAATGACGCGAGAGCTATTTGCACTGTATATGGCAATGGGATCCCAATAGTGACTCTTCTTACCAGAAAACAACTCTTGCTCGTAGGACCAAAAACTGCATGGGATTCAACTCCATTTCTGACTGGGAAACAAACACTGGCTCGCCTTACAAAAAACACACTCTGCTTTTGAGAAAAGAGCCCTCTTCTAATCTAAAGTGTTTCCTATGTGGTCCGAACAGTGAGCTTGCTCAGAACAAAAGAACTGTGCTTCCTACACACAGGGGCCATATCTAGTTCAACTCTGCTTAGGAAACTGACAAAAACAGTAGCTCATCTTCAGTCCAATACACTGTACTTGCTGCGAACAAACGCGAGTGCTATTTGCACTGTGTATGGCAATGGGAGCGCAGTAGTGACACTACTTACCGGAAAACAACTCTTGCTCGTAGGACCAAAAACTGCATGTGATTCAACTCCATTTAGGACTGGGAAACAAACGCTAGCTCGCCTTACAAGAAACACACTCTGCTTTTGAAAAAAGAGCACTCTTCTACTCTACTGAGTTTCCTATAGGACCAGAACAGTGAGCTTGCTCAGAACAAAAGAACTGTGCTTCCTAAACACATGGGTAATATCTAGATCAATTCTGCATAGGAAACTGACAAGGACAGTAGATCCTCTTGAGTCCAATACACTGTACATGCTGGGAACAGACGCCAGTGCTATTTGCCCTGTGTATGAAAATGGGAGCACAATAGTGACTCTTCTTACCAGAGAACAACTCTTGCTCGCAGGACCAGAAACTGCATGTGATTCAACTCCATTTAGGACTGAAAAACAAACGCTAGCTTGCCTTACAAGAAACACACACTGCTTTTGGGAAAAGGGCACTCTTCTACTCTACTGTGTTTCTTATGGGGTCAGAACAGTGCGCTTGCTCAGAACAAAAGAACTGTGCTTCCTACACACACTGGCCATATCTAGATCAATTCTGCTTAGGAAACTGACAAGGACAGTAGATCATCTTCAGTCCAATACACTGTACATGCTGGGAACAGACGCGAGTGCTATTTGCCCTGTGTATGTCATATGGAGCACAATAGTGACTCTTCTTACCAGAAAACAACTCTTGCTCGTAGGACCAAAAGCTACATGTGATTCAACTCCATTTAGGACTGGGAAACAAACGCTAGATCGCCTTACAAGGAACACACTCTGCTTTTGAGAAAAGAGCACTATTCTACTCTACTGTGTTTCCTATAGGGCCAAAACAATGAGCTTGATCAGAACAAAAGAACTGTGCTTCCTACACACACGGTCAAACCTAGTTCAATTCTGCTTAGGAAACTGACAAGAATAGTAGATCCTCTTCAGTCCAATACACTGTACTTGCTGGGAAGAGACGCTAGTGCTATTTGCCCTGAGTATGACAATGGGAGCGCAATAGTGACTCTTCTTACCAGAAAAGAACTCTTGCTCGTAGGACCAGAAACTGCATGTGATTCAACTCCATTTAGGTCTGGGAAACAAACGCTAGCTCGCCTTACAAGAAACACACTCTTCTTTTGAGAAAAGAGCCCTCTTCTACTTTAAAGTGTTTCCTATGGGGTCCGAACTGTGAGCTTGCTCAGAACAAAAGAACTGTGCTTCCTACACACACAAGCCATATCTAGTTCAACTCTACTTAGGAAACTGACAAGAACAGTAGCTCCTCTTCAGTCCAATACACTGTAATTCCTGGGAACAGACACGAGTGCTGTTTGCACTGTGTATAGCATTGGGAGTGCAATAGTGACTCTTCTTACCAGAAAACAACTCTTGCTCGTAGGACCAGAAACTGCATGTGATTCAACTCCATTTAGAACTGGGAAACAAACGCTAGCTCGCCTTACAAGAAACATACTCTGCTTTTGAGAAAAGAGCACTTTTCTACTCTACTGTGTTTCCTTTGGGGTCCAAACAGTGAGCTTGCTCAGAACAAAAGAACTGTGCTTCCTAAACACACGGGCCATATCTAGTTCAACTCTGTGTAGGAAACTGACAAGAACAGTAGGTACTATTCAGTCCAATACACTGTACTTGCTGGGAAATGACGCGAGAGCTATTTGCACTGTATATGGCAATGGGATCCCAATAGTGACTCTTCTTACCAGAAAACAACTCTTGCTCGTAGGACCAAAAACTGCATGGGATTCAACTCCATTTCTGACTGGAAAACAAACACTGGCTCGCCTTACAAAAAACACACTCTGCTTTTGAGAAAAGAGCCCTCTTCTAATCTAAAGTGTTTCCTATGTGGTCCGAACAGTGAGCTTGCTCAGAACAAAAGAACTGTGCTTCCTACACACAGGGGCCATATCTAGTTCAACTCTGCTTAGGAAACTGACAAAAACAGTAGCTCATCTTCAGTCCAATACACTGTACTTGCTGCGAACAAACGCGAGTGCTATTTGCACTGTGTATGGCAATGGGAGCGCAGTAGTGACACTACTTACCGGAAAACAACTCTTGCTCGTAGGACCAAAAACTGCATGTGATTCAACTCCATTTAGGACTGGGAAACAAACGCTAGCTCGCCTTACAAGAAACACACTCTGCTTTTGAAAAAAGAGCACTCTTCTACTCTACTGAGTTTCCTATAGGACCAGAACAGTGAGCTTGCTCAGAACAAAAGAACTGTGCTTCCTAAACACATGGGCCATATCTAGATCAATTCTCCATAGGAAACTGACAAGGACAGTAGATCCTCTTGAGTCCAATACACTGTACATGCTGGGAACAGACGCCAGTGCTATTTGCCCTGTGTATGAAAATGGGAGCACAATAGTGACTCTTCTTACCAGAGAACAACTCTTGCTCGTAGGACCAGAAACTGCATGTGATTCAACTCCATTTAGGACTGAAAAACAAACGCTAGCTAGCCTTACAAGAAACACACACTGCTTTTGGGAAAAGGGCACTCTTCTACTCTAGTGTGTTTCTTATGGGGTCAGAACAGTGCGCTTGCTCAGAACAAAAGAACTGTGCTTCCTACACACACTGGCCATATCTAGATCAATTCTGCTTAGGAAACTGACAAGGACAGTAGATCATCTTCAGTCCAATACACTGTACATGCTGGGAACAGACGCGAGTGCTATTTGCCCTGTGTATGTCATATGGAGCACAATAGTGACTCTTCTTACCAGAAAACAACTCTTGCTCGTAGGACCAAAAGCTACATGTGATTCAACTCCATTTAGGACTGGGAAACAAACGCTAGATCGCCTTACAAGGAACACACTCTGCTTTTGAGAAAAGAGCACTATTCTACTCTACTGTGTTTCCTATAGGGCCAAAACAATGAGCTTGATCAGAACAAAAGAACTGTGCTTCCTACACACACGGTCAAACCTAGTTCAATTCTGCTTAGGAAACTGACAAGAATAGTAGATCCTCTTCAGTCCAATACACTGTACTTGCTGGGAAGAGACGCTAGTGCTATTTGCCCTGAGTATGACAATGGGAGCGCAATAGTGACTCTTCTTACCAGAAAACAACTCTTGCTCGTAGGACCAGAAACTGCATGTGATTCAACTCCATTTAGGTCTGGGAAACAAACGCTAGCTCGCCTTACAAGAAACACACTCTTCTTTTGAGAAAAGAGCCCTCTTCTACTTTAAAGTGTTTCCTATGGGGTCCGAACTGTGAGCTTGCTCAGAACAAAAGAACTGTGCTTCCTACACACACAAGCCATATCTAGTTCAACTCTACTTAGGAAACTGACAAGAACAGTAGCTCCTCTTCAGTCCAATACACTGTAATTCCTGGGAACAGACACGAGTGCTATTTGCACTGTGTATAGCAATGGGAGTGCAATAGTGACTCTTCTTACCAGAAAACAACTCATGCTCATAAGACCAGAAACTGCATTGAATTCAACTTTATTTCTGACTGGGAAACAAACACTAGCTCGCCTTACAAGAAACACACTCTGCTTTTGAGAAAAGAGCACTCTTCTACTCTACTGTGTTTCCTATGGGATCCGAACAGTAGCTTGCTCAGAACAAAAGAACTGTGCTTCCTACACACACGGCCATATCTATTTCAACTCTGCTTAGGAAACTGACAAGAACAGTAGCTCCTCTTCAGTCAAATACACTGTACTTGCTGGGAACAGACACGCTATTTGCACTGTGTAGGGGAATGGGAGCACAATAGTGACTTTCCTTACCAGAAAACAACTCTTGCTCATGGGACCAAAAACTGCAGGTGATTCAACTCCATTTAGGAATGTGAAACAAACGCTAGCTAGCCTTACAAGAAACACACTCTGCTTCTGAGAAAAGAGCACTCTTCTACTGTACTTTGTTTCCTTTGTGGTCCAAACAGTGAGCTTGCTGAGAACAAAAGAACTGTGCTTCCTAAACACACGGGCCATATCTAGTTCAACTCTGTGTAGGAAACTGACAAGAACAGTAGCTCCTATTCAGTCCAATACACTGTACTTGCTGGGAAAAGACGCGAGAGCTATTTGCACTGTATATGGCAATGGGATCCCAATAGTGACTCTTCTTACCAGAAAACAACTCTTGCTCGTAGGACCAAAAACTGCATGGGATTCAACTCCATTTCTGACTGGGAAACAAACACTGGCTCGCCTTACAAGAAATACACTCTGCTTTTGAGAAAAGAGCCCTCTTCTAATCTAAAGTGTTTCCTATGTGGTCCGAACAGTGAGCTTGCTCAGAACAAAAGAACTGTGCTTCCTACACACAGGGGCCATATCTAGTTCAACTCTGCTTAAGAAACTGACAAGAACAGTAGCTCATCTTCAGTCCAATACACTGTAATTGCTGCGAACAAACGCGAGTGCTATTTGCACTGTGTATGGCAATGGGAGCGCAATAGTGACACTACTTACCAGAAAACAACTCTTGCTCGTAGGACCAAAAACTGCATGTGATTCAACTCCATTTAGGTCTGGGAAAGAAACGCTAGCTCGCCTTACAAGAAACACACTCTGCTTTTGAAAAAAGAGCACTCTTCTACTCTACTGAGTTTCCTATAGGGCCAGAACAGTGAGCTTTCTCAGAACAAAAGAACTGTGCTTCCTAAACACATGGGCCATATCTAGATCAATTCTGCATAGGAAACTGACAAGGACAGTAGATCCTCTTGAGTCCAATACACTGTACATGCTGGGAACAGACGCCAGTGCTATTTGCCCTGTGTATGAAAATGGGAGCACAATAGTGACTCTTCTTAACAGAAAACAACTCTTGCTCGTAGGACCAGAAACTGCATGTGATTCAACTCCATTTAGGACTGCAAAACAAACGCTAGCTTGCCTTACTAGAAACACACTCTGCTTTTGAGAAAAGAGCACTCGTCTACTCTACTGTGTTTCCTATAGGGCCAGAACAGTGCGCTTGCTCAGAACAAAAGAACTGTGCTTCCTACACACAGGGGCCATATCTAGTTCAACTCTGCTTAGGAAACTGCCAAGAACAGTAGCTCATCTTCAGTCTAATACACTGTACTTGCTGGGAACTGACGCGAGTTCTATTTGCACTATGTATGGCAATGGGAGCACAATAGTGACTTTCCTTACCAGAAAACAACTCTAGCTCGTCGGACCAAAAACTGCATGTGATTCAACTCCATTTAGGACTGCAAAACAAACGCTAGCTTGCCTTACTTGAAACACACTCTGCTTTTGAGAAAAGAGCACTCGTCTACTCTACTGTGTTTCCTATAGGGCCAGAACAGTGAGCTTGCTCAGAACAAAAGAACTGTGCTTCCTACACACAGGGGCCATATCTAGTTCAACTCTGCTTAGGAAACTGCCAAGAACAGTAGCTCATCTTCAGTCTAATACACTGTACTTGCTGGGAACTGACGCGAGTGCTATTTGCACTATGTATGGCAATGGGAGCGCAATAGTGACTTTCCTTACCAGAAAACAACTCTAGCTCGTAGGACCAAAAACTGCATGTGATTCAACTCCATTTAGGACTGGGAAACAAACGCTAGCTCGCCTTACAATAAAAACACTCTGCTTTTGAGAAAAGAGCACTCTTCTACTCTACTGTGTTTCCTATAGGGCCAAAACAGTGAGCTTGCTCAGAACAAAAGAACTGTGCTTCCTATACACACGGTCATATCTAGTTCAATTCTGCTTAAGAAACTGACAAGAACAGTAGATCCTCTTCTGTCCCATACACTGTACTTGCTGGGAACAGACGCCAGTGCTCTTTGCACTGTATATGGCATGGGAGAGCAATAGTGACTCTTCTTACCAGAAAACAACTCTTGCTCGTAGGAACAGAAACTGCATGTGGTTCAACTCCATTTAGGACTGCAAAACAAACGCTAGCTCGCCTTACAAGAAACACAATCTGCTTTTGAGAAAAAAAGCACTTTTCTACTCTACTGTGTTTCCTTTGGGGTCCAAACAGTGAGCTTGCTCAGAACAAAAGAACTGTGCTTCCTAAACACACGGGCCATATCTAGTTCAACTCTGTGTAGGAAACTGACAAGAACAGTAGCTCCTATTCAGTCCAATACACTGTACTTGCTGGGAAAAGACGCGAGAGCTATTTGCACTGTATATGGCAATGGGATCCCAATAGTGACTCTTCTTACCAGAAAACAACTCTTGCTCTTAGGACCAAAAACTGCATGGGATTCAACTCCATTTCAGACTGGGAAACAAACACTAGCTCGCCTTCCAAGAAACACACTCTGCTTTTGAGAAAAGAGCCCTCTTCTACTCTAAAGTGTTTCCTATGGGGTCAGAACAGTGAGCTTGCTCAGAACAAAAGAACTGTGCTTCCTACACACACGGGCCATATCTAGATCAATTCTGCTTAGGAAACTGACAAGGACAGTAGATCATCTTCAGTCCAATACACTGCACATGCTGGGAACAGACGCCAGTGCTCTTTGCACTGTATATGGCAATGGGAGAGCAATAGTGACTCTTCTTACCAGAAAACAACTCTTGCTCGTAGGACCAGAAACTGCATGGGATTCAACTCCATTTCAGACTGAGAAACAAACACTAGCTCGCCTTACAAGAAACACTCTCTGCTTTTGAGAAAAGAGCACTCTTCTACTCTACTGTGTTTCCTATGAGATCCGAACAGTGAGCTTGCTCAGAACAAAACAACTGTGCATCCTACACACACAGGCAATATCTAGTACAACTCTGCATAGGAAGCTGACGAGAACAGTAGCTCCTTTTCAGTCCAATACACTGTACTTGCGGGGAAGAGATGCGAGTGCTATTTGCACTGTGTATGGAAATGGGAGCGCAATAGTGACTTTCCTTACCAGAAAACAACTCTTGCTTGTAGGACCAAAAACTGCATGTGATTCAACTCCATTTATGACTGGGAAACAGACGCTAGCCTCGCCTTACAAGAAACACACTCTGCTTTTGAGAAAAGAGCAGTCTTCTACTCTACTGTGTTTCCTATCGAGCCAGAACAGTGAGCTTGCTCAGAACAAAAGAAATGTGCTTCCTGCACACACGGGCCATATCTAGTTCATCTCTGCTTAGGAACCTGACAAGAACAGTAGATCCTCTTCAGTCCAATACACTGTACATGCTGGGAACAGATGCCAGTGCTATTTGCCCTGTGTATGACAGTGGGAGCGCAATAGTGACTCTTCTTACCAGAAAAAACTCTTGCTCGTAGGACCAGAAACTGCATGTGATTCAACTCCATTTAGGACTGGGAAACAAATGCTAGCTTGCCTTACAAGAAACACACCCTGCTTTTGAGAAAAGAGCTCTCTTTTACTATACTGTGTCTCCTATAGGGCCAGAACAGTGAGCTTGCAAAGAACAAAAGATCTGTGCTTCCTAAACACACCGGCCATATGTATTTCAACTCTGCTTAGGAAACTGACGAGAACATTAGCTCCTCTTCAGTCCAATACACTGTTCTTGCTGCGAACAGACGCGAGCACTATTTGCACTGTGTACAGTAATAGGAGCACAATAGTGACTTTTCTTACCAGAAAACAACTTTTGCTCTTAGGACCAGAAACTGCATGTGATTCAACTCCACTTAGGACTGGGAAACAAACGTTAGCTTGCCTTACAAGAAACACGCTCTGCTTTTGAGAAAAGAGCATTCTTCTACTCTACTTTGTTTCCTATAGGGCCAGAAGAGTGAGCTTGCTCAGAACAAAAGAACTGTGCTTCCAACGTACGGGCCATATCTAGTTCAACTCCACTTAGGAAACTGATGAGAACAGTAGCTTCTCTTAAGTCAAATACACTGTACTTGCTGGGAACAGACGCGAGTGCTCTTTGCACTGTGTATGGCGAATGGAGCACAAAAGTGACTCTTTTTTACCACAAAACAACTCTTGCTCATAGGACCAGAAACTGCATGTGATTCAAATCCTTTTCTGATTGGGAAACAAACACTAGCTCGCCTTACAAGAAACACACTCTGCTTTTGAGAAAAGAGCATTCTTCTACTCTACTTTGTTTCCTATAGGGCCAGTACAGTGAGCTTGCTCAGAACAAAAGAACTGTGCTTCCTACACAAAAGACCATATCCAGTTCAATTCTGCTTAGGAAACTGACAAGAACAGTAGCTCCTCTTCAGTCCAATACACTATACTTGCTGGGAACAGATGCGAGTGCTATTTGCACTGTGTATGGCAATGGTAGCACAATAGTGACTTTCCTTACCAGAAAACAACTCTTGCGTGTAGGACCAAAAGTTATATGTGATTCAACTCCATTTAGGACTGGGAAACAAACGCTAGCTCGCCTTACAAAAAACACACTCTGCTTTTGAGAAAAGAGCACTCTTCTACTCTACTGTGTTTCCTATAGGGCCAGAACAGTGAGATTGCTCAGAAGAAAAGAACTGTGCTTCCTACAAACACGGGCCATATCTAGTTCAACTCTGCTTAGGAAACTGACAAGAACAGTAGCTCCTCTTCAGTCCAATACACTGTACTTGCTGGGAACATACGCGAGTGCTATTTGCACTGTGTACAGCAATGGGAGCGCAATAGTGACTCTTCTTACCAGAAAACAACTCTTGCTCATAGGACCAGAAACTGCATGTCATTCAACTCCGTTTAGGACTGGGAAACAAACGCTAGCTCGCCATACAAGAAACACACTCTGCTTTTGAGAAAAGAGCACTCTTCTAGTCTACTATGTTTCCTATAGCGCCAGAACAATGAGCTTGCTCAGAACAAAAGAACTGTGCTTCCTAAACACACGGCCATATCTAGTTCAATTCTGTTTAGTAAACTGACAAGAAAAGTAGATCCTCTTCAGGCAATACACTGTACATGCTGGGAATAGAGGCCAGTGCTATTTGCACTGTGTACAGCAATGGCAGCGCAATAGTGACTCTTCTTACCAGAAAAAAATTCTTGCTCGTACGACCAGAAACTGCATGTGATTCAACTCCATTTAGGACTTGGAAACAAACACTAGCTCGTCTTACAAGAAACACACTCTGCTTCTGAGAAAAGAGCACTCTTCTACTCTACTGTGTTTCCTATAGGGCCAGAACAGAGAGCTTGCTCAGAACAAAAGAACTGTGCTTCCTGCACACACGGGCCATATCTAGTTCAACTCTGCTTAGGAAACTGACAAGAACAGTAGATCCTCTTCAGTCCAATACACTGTACTTGCTGGGAACAGACGCGAGTGCTATTTGCACTGTGTATGGAATTGGGAGCGCAATAGTGACTCTTTTTACCCGAAAACAACTCTTGCTGGTAGGAACAAAAACTGCATGTGATTCAACTCAATTTAGGACTGGGAAACAAACGCTAGCTCGCCTTACAAGAAACACACTCTTCTTTTGAGAAAAGAGCACTCTTCTACTCTACTGTGTTTCCTATAGGGACAGTACAGTGAGCTTGCTCAGAACAAAAGAACTGTGCATCCTATACACATGGCCATGTCCAATTCAATTCTGCTTAGGAAACTGACAAGAACAGTAGCTCCTCTTCAGTCCAATACACTCTACATGCTGGGAACAGACGCCCGTTCTATTTGCCCTGTGTATGACAATGGAAGCACAATAGTGTCTCTTCTTACCAGAAAACAACTCTTGCTCATAGGACCAGAAACTGCATGTGATTCAACTCCATTTAGGACTGGGAAACAAACGCTATTTCGCCTTACAAGAAACACACTCTGCTTTTGAGAAAAGAGCACTCTTCTACTCTACTGTCTTTCCTATAGGGCCAGAACAGTGAGCTTGCTCAGAACAAAAGAACTGTGCTTCCTACACACACAGGCAATATCTAGTTCAACTCTGCATAGGAAACTGACGAGAACAGTAGCTCCTTTTCAGTCCAAGACACTGTACTTGCTGAGAACAGATGCGATTGCTATTTGCACTGTGTATGGAAATGGGAGCGCAATAGTGACTTTCCTTACCAGAAAAAAACTCTTGCTCGTAGGACCCAAAACTGCATGTGATTCAACTCCATTTAGGACTGGGAAACAGACGCTAGCCTCACCTTACAAGAAACACAATCTGCTTTTGAGAAAAGAGCACGCTTCTACTCTGCTGTTTTTCCTATAGGGCCAATACAGTGAGCTTGCTCAGAAAAAAAGAACTGTGCATCCTACACACACGAGCCATATCTAGTTCAATTCTGCTTAGGAAACTGACAAGAACAGTAGATCCTCTTAAATCCAATACACTGTACTTGCTTGGAACAAACAACAGTGCTATTTGCACTGTGAATGACAATGGGAGCACAATAGTGACTTTTCTTACCAGAAAACAACTCTTGCTCGTAGGACCAGAAACTGCATGGGATTCAACTCCATTTAGGACTGGGAAACAATCACTAGCTGGCCTTACAAGAAACACACTCTGCTTTTGAGAAAAGAGCACTCTTCTACTCTACTGTGTTTCCTATAGCGCCAGGACAGTTAGCTTGCTCAGAATAAAAGAATTGTGCTTCCTACACGCACGGCCCTATCTAGTTCAATTCTGCTCATTAAACTGAGAAGAACATTAGATCCTCTTCAGTCCAATACACTGTACATGCTGTGAACAGACGCCAGGGCTATTCGCACTGTGTAAGACAAAGGGAGCACAATAGTAACTCTTCTTACCAGAAAACAACTCTTGCTCATAGGACCAGAAACTGCATGTGATTCAACTCCATTTAGGGCTGGGAAACAAACGCTAGCTCGCCTTACAAGAAACACACTCTGCTTTTGAGAAAAGAGCACTCTTCAACTCTACTGTGTTTCCTATAGGGCCAGAACAGTGAGCTTGCTCAGAACAAAAGAACTGTGCTTCCTGCACACACGGGCCATATCTAGTTCAACTCTGCTTAGGAACCTGACAAGAACAGTAGATCCTCTTCAGTCCAATACACTTTACATGCTGGGAACAGATGCCAGTGCTATTTGCCCTGTGTGTGACAGTGGGAGCGCAATAGTGACTCTTCTTACCAGAAAAAACTCTTGCTCGTAGGACCAGAAACTGCATGTGATTCAACTCCACTTAGGATTGGGAAACACATGCTAGCTCGTCTTACAAGAAACACACTGTGCTTTTGAGAAAAGAGCACTCTTTTACTCTACTGTGTCTCCTATAGGTCCAGAACAGTGAGCTTGGTCAGAACAAAAGATCTGTGCTTCCTAGACACACGGGCCATATGTAGTTCAACTCTGCTTAGGAAACTGACGAGAACAGAAGCTCCTCTTCAGTCCAATACACTGTACTTGCTGGGAACAGATGCGAGTGCTATTTGCACTGTGTAGAGTAATAGGAGCACAATAGTGACATTTCTTACCAGAAAACAACTTTTGCTCTTAGGACCAGAAACTGCATGTGATTCAACTCCACTTAGGACTGGGAAACAAACGCTAGCTCGCCTTACAAGAAACACCCTCGCTTTTGAGAATAGGGAACACTGCTACTCTACTGTGTTTCCTATGGGGTCCGAACAGTGAGCTTGCTCAGAACAAAAGAACTGTGCCTCCTACACACACGGGCCATATCTAGTTCAACTCTGCTTAGGAAACTGACAAGAACAGTAGATCCTCTTCAGTCCAATTCACTGTACTTGTTGGGAACAGACGCGAGTGCTATTTGCACTGCGTATGTCAATGGGAGCGCAATAGTGACTTTCCTTACCAGAAAACAACTCTTGTTCATAGGACCAAAAACTGCATGTGATTCAACTCCATTTAGGACTGGGAAACAAACGCTAGCTCGCCTTACAATAAACACACTCTGCTTTTGAGAAAAGAGCACACTTCTACTCTACTGTCTTTCCTATAGGGCCAGTAGAGTGAGCTTACTCAGAACAAAAGAACTGTGCTTCCCACAAAAACGGGCATATCCAGTTCAATTCTGCTTAGGAAACTGACAAGAACAGTAGCTCCTCTTCAGTCCAATACACTATACTTGCTGGGAACAGATGCGAGTGCTATTTGCACTGTGTATGGCAATGGGAGCTCAATAGTGACTTTCCTTACCAGAAAACAACTCTTGCATGTAGGACCAAAAACTGTATGTGATTCAACTCCATTTAGGACTGGGAAACAAACGCTAGCTCGCCTTACAAGAAACACACTCTGCTTTTGAGAAAAGAGCACTCTTCTACTCTACTGTGTTTCCTATAGGGCCAGAACAGTGAGCTTGCTCAGAACAAAAGAACTGTGCTTCCTACACACGGGCCATATCTATCTAGTTCAACTCTGCTTAGGAAACTGACGAGAACCGTAGCTCCTCTTCAGTCCAATACACTGTACTTGCTGGGAACAGACGCGAGTGCTTTTTGCACTGTGTACAGCAAAGGGAGCACAATAGTGACACTTCTTACCAGAAAACAACTCTGGTTCTTAGGACCAGAAACTGTATGTGATTCAACTCCAATTAGGACTGGGAAACAAACGCTAGCTTGCCTTACAAGAAACGAGCTCTGCTTTTGAGAAAAGGGCACACTTCTACTCTACTGTGTTTCCTATGGGGTCCGAACAGTGAGCTTGCTCAGAACAAAAGAACTGTGCTTCCTACACACGGGCCAAAACTAGTTCAATTCTGCTTAGGAAACTGACAAGAACAGTAGCTCCTCCTCAGTCCAATACACTATACTTGCTGGGAACAGATGCGAGTGCTATTTGCACTGTGTACGGCATTGGGAGCACAATAGTGACTCTTTTTACCAGAAAACAACTCTTGTGTGTAGGACCAAAAACTGTATGTGATTCAACTCCATTTATGACTGGGAAACAAACGCTAGCTCGCCTTACAAGAAACACACTCTGCTTTTGAGAAAAGAGCACTCTTCTACTCTACTGTGTTTCCTATAGGGCCAGAACAGTGAGATTGCTCAGAAGAAAAGAACTGTGCTTCCTACACACACGGGCCATATCTAGTTCAACTCTGCTTAGGAAACTGACAAGTACAGTAGCTCCTCTTTAGTCCAATACACTGTACTTGCTGGGAACATAAGTGAGTGCTATTTGCACTGTGTACAGCAATGGGAGCGCAATAGTGACTCTTCTTACCAGAAAACAACTCTTGCTCATAGGACCAGAAACTGCATGTCATTCAAATTCATTTAGGACTGGGAAACAAAAGCTAGCTCGCCTTACAAGAAACACACTCTGCTTTTGAGAAAAGAGCACTCTTCTACTCTACTGTGTTTCCTATGGTGTCCGAACAGTGAGCTTGTTCAGAACAAAAGAACTGTGCTTCCTATACACACGGGCCATATCTAGTTGAACTCTGCTTAGGAAACTGACAAGAACAGTAGCTCCTCATCAGTCCAATACACTGTACTTGATTGGAATAGACGCAAGTGCTATTTGTACTGTGTATGGCATTGGGAGCGCAATAGTGACTCTTCTTACGAAAAATTAACTCTACTCGTATGACAAGAAACTGCATGTGATTCAAAATCATTTAGGACTGGGAAAAAAAAAACTCTTGCTTGTAGGACCAGAAACTGCATGTGATTCAAATCCATTTAGGACTGGGAAACAAACGCTAGCTCGCCTCACAAGAAACACACTCTGCTTTTGAGAAAAGAGCACTCTTCTACTCTACTGTGTTTCCTATAGGGCCAGTACAGTAAGCTTGCTCAGAACAAAAGAACTGTGCTTCCTACACACACGGGCCCTATCTAGTTCAACTCTGCTTAGGAAACTGACAAGAACAGTAGCTCCTCTTCAGTCCAATACACTGTACTTGCTGGGCACAGACTCGAGTGCTATTTGCACTGTGTACGGAATTGGGAACGCAATAGTGACTCTTTTTACCAGAAAACAACTCTTGCTCATAGGAACAGAAACTGCATGTGATTCAACTCCATTTAGGACTGGGAAACAAATGCTATCTCTCCTTACAAGAAACACACTCTGCTTTTGAGAAAAGAGCACTCTTGTACTCTACTGTGTTTCTTATAGGGCCAGAACAGTGAGCTTGCTCAGAACAAAAGAACTGTGCTTCCTACAAACACGGGCCATATCTAGTTCAACTCTGCTTAGGAAACTGACGAGAACAGTAGCTCCTCTTCAGTCCAATACACTGTACTTGCTGGGAACAGACGCCAGTGCTATTTGCAATGTGTATGACAATGGGAGTACCATAGTGACTCTTCTTACCACAAAAAACTCTGGCTCTTAGGACCAGAAACTGCATGTGATTCAACTCCACTTAGTACTGGGAAACAAACGCTAGCTCACCTTACAAGAAACAGACTCTGCTTTTGAGAAAAGAGCACTCTTCTACTCTACTGTGTTTCCTATAGGGTCAGAGCAGTGAGCTTGCTCAGAACAAAAGAAATGTGCTTCATACACACACGGGCCATATCTAGTTCAACTCTGCTTAGGAACCTGACAAGAACAGTAGATCCTCTTCAGTCCAATATACTGTACATGCTGGGAACAAATGTCAGTGCTATTTGCCCTGTGTATGACAATGGGAGCGCAATAGTGACTCTTCTTACCAGAAAATACTCTTGCTTGTAGGACCAGAAATTGCATGTGATTCAACTCCATTTAGGACTGGGAAACAAACGCTAGCTCGCCCTACAAGAAACACACTCTGCTTTTGAGAAAAGAGTACTCTTCTACTCTACTGTTTTTCCTATAGGGCCAGAACAGTAAGCTTGCTCAGAACAAAAGAAATGTGCTTCCTACACACAGGGGCCATATCTAGTTCAACTCTGCATCGGAAACTGACAAGAACAGTAGATCCTCTTCTGTCTGATACACTGTACATGCTGGGAACAGACGCCAGTGCTATTTGCCCTGTATATGACATTGGGAGCGAAATAGTGACTCTTCTTACCAGAAAATAACTCTTGCTCGTTGGACCAGAAACTGCATGTGATTCAACTCCATTTAGGTCTGGGAAGCAAACTCTAGCTCGCCTTACAAGAAACATATTCTGCTTTTGAGAAAAGAGCACTCTTCTACTCTACTGTGTTTCCTATGGGTCCGAACAGTGAGCTTGCTCAGAACAAAAGAACTGTGCTTCCTATACACACGGGCCATATCTAGTTCAACTCTGCTTAGGAAACTGACAAGAACAGTAGCTCCTATTCAGTCCAATAGACCGTACTTGATTGGAACAGACGCAAGTGCTATTTGCACTGTGTATGACAATGGGAGCACAATAGTAACTCTTCTTATCACAAAACAACTCTTGCTCCTAGGACCAGAACCTGCATGGGATTCAACTCCATTTAGGACTGGGAAACAAACGCTAGCTTACCTTACAAGAAACACACTCTGCTTTTGAGAAAAGAGCACTCTTCTACTCTACTGTGTTTCCTATAGGGCCAGAACAGTGAGCTTGCTCAGAACAAAAGAAATGTGCTTCATACACACACGGGCCATATCTAGTTCAATTCTGCTTAGGAAACTGAGAAGAACAGTAGCTCCTCTTCAGTCCAATACACTGTACTTGATTGGAACAGACGCAAGTGCTATTTGTACTGTGTATGGCAATGGGAGCGCAATAGTGACTCTTCTTACCAAAAAAAAAACTCTATTCGTAGCACCAAAAACTGCATGTGATTCAAATTTATTTAGGACTCGGAAACAAAAGCTAGCTTGCCTTACAAGAAATACACTCTGCTTTTGAGAAAAGAGCACTCTTCTTCTCTACTATGTGTCCTATGCGGTCCGAACAGTGAGCTTGCTCAGAACAAAAGAACTGTGCTTCCTGCACACACGGGCCATATCTAGTTCAACTCTGCTTAGGAAACTGACAAGAACAGTAGCTACTCTTCAGTCCAATACACTGTACTTGCTGGGAACAGACGCGAGTGCTATTTGCACTTTGTACGGCATTGGGAGCGCAATAGTGACTCTTTTTACCAGAAAACAACTCTTGCTCGTAGGACCAGAAAACAACTCTTGCTCGTAGGACCAGAAACTGCATGTGATTCAACTCCATTTAGGACTGGGAAACACATGCTAGTTGTCTTACAAGAAACACACTACGCTTTTGAGAAAAGAGCACTCTTGTACTCTACTGTGTTTCCTATAGGGCCAGAACAGTGAGCTTGCTCAGAACAAAAGAAATGTGCTTCATACACACACGGGCCATGTCTAGTTCAATTCTGCCTAGGAAACTGACAAGAATAGTAGCTCCTCTTCAGTCCAATACACTGTACTTGCTGGAAACAGACGCGAGTGCTATTTGCACTGTGTATGTCAACGGGTGCGCAATAGTGACTTTCCTTACCAGAAAACAACTCTTGCTCGTAGGACCAAAAACTGCATGTGATTCAACTCCATTTAGAACTGGGAAACAAACGCTGCCTCGCCTTACAAGAAACACACTCTGCTTTTGAGAAAAGAGCACTCTTCTACTCTACTGTGTTTCCTACAGGGCCAGAACAGTGAGCTTGCTCAGAACCAAAGAACTGTGCTTCCAACACAAATGGCCATATCCAGTTCAATCCTGCTCAGGAAACTGACAAGAACAGTAGCTCCTATTCAGTCCAATACACTGTACTTGCTAGGAACAGTTGCCAGTGCTATTTGCACTGTGTATGACAATGGGAGCGCCATAGTGACTCTTCTTACCACAAAACAACTCTTGCTCCTAGGACCAGAAACTGCATGTGATTCAACTCCACTTAGGACTGAGAAACAAACGCTAGCTTGCCTTACAAGAAACACACTCTGCTTTTTAGAAAAGAGCAATGTGTTTCCTATGGGGTTCGCACAGTGAGCTTGATCAGAACAAAAGAACTGTCCTTCCTATACACACGGGACATATCTAGTTCAACTCTGCTTAGGAAACTGACAAGAACAGTAGCTCCTCTTCAGTCCAATACACTGTACTTGCTAGGAACAGAAGTGAGTGCTATTTGCGCTGTGTATGGCAAAGGGAGCACAATAGTGACTTTCCTTACCAGAAAACAACTCTTGCTCGTATGACCAAAAACTGCATGTGATTCAACTCCATTTAGGACTGGGAAACAAACGCTAGCTCACCTTGCAAGAAAAACACTCTGCTTTTGAGAAAAGAGCACTGTTCTACTCTACTGTGTTTCCTATAGGGCCAGAATAGTGAGATTTCTCAGAACAAAAGAACTGTGCTTCCTACACATATGGCCATATCTACTAAAATTCTGCTTAGGAAACTGAAAAGAACAGTAGATCCTCTTCAGTCCAATACACTGTACATGCTGGGAACAGACGCAAGTGCTATTTGCCCTGTGTGTGACAATGGGAGGGCAATAGTGACTCTTCTTACCAGAAAACAACTCTTGCCCTTAGGACCAGAAACTGATCGTGATTCAACTCCATTTAGGACTGGGAAACAAATGCTAGCTTGCCTTACAAGAAACACACTCTGCTTTTGAGAAAAGAGCACTCTTCTACTCTACTGTGTTTCCTATAGGGCCAGAACAGTGAGCTTGCTCAGAACAAAAGAACTGTACTTCCTGCACACACGGGCCATATCTAGTTCAACTCTGCTTAGGAACCTGACAAGAACAGTAGATCCTCTTCAGTCCAATACACTGTACATGCTGGGAACAAATGCCAGTGCTATTTGCCCTGTGTATGACAAAGGGAGCGCAATAGTGACTCTTCTTACCAGAAAATACTCTTGCTTGTAGGACCAGAAACTGCATGTGATTCAAATCCATTTAGGACTAAGAAACAAACGTTAGCTCGCCTTACAAGAAACACACTATGCTTTTGAGAAACGAGTACTCTTCTACTCTACTGTGTTTCCTATAGGGCCAGAACAGTGAGCTTGCTAAGAACAAAAGAAGTGTGCTTCCTACGCACACGGGCCATATCTAGTTCAACTCTGCATCAGAAACTGACAAGAACAGTAGATCCTCTTCAAGTCCAATACACTGTACATGCTGGGAAAAGACGCAGTGCTATTTGCCCTGTGTATGACAATGAGATCGCAATAGTGACTCTTCTTACCAGAAAACAACTCTTGCTCGTAGGACCAAAACTGCATGTGATTCAACTCCATTTAGGACTGGGAAACAAACGCTAGCTCGCCTTACAAGAAACACACTCTGCTTTTGAGAAAAGAGCACTCTTGTACTCTACTGTGTTTCTTATAGGGCCAGTACAGTGAGCTTGCTCAGAACAAAAGAACTGTGCTTCCTACACAAATGGCCATATCCAGTTCAATTCTGCTTAGGAAACTGATAAGAACAGTAAGCTCCTCTTCAGTCCAATACACTGTACTTGCTGGGAACAGATGCGAGTGTTATTTGCACTGTGTTTGGAAATGGGAGCCCAATAGTGACTTTCCTTACCAGAAACCAACTCTTGAGTGTAGGACCAAAAACTGCATGTCATTCAACTCCATTGAGGACTGGGAAACAAACGCTAGCTCGCCTTACAAGTAACACACTCTGCTTTTGAGAAAAGAGCACTCTTCTATTCTACTGTGTTTCCTATAGGGCCAGAACAGTTAGCTTGCTCAGAACAAAAGAACTGTGCTTCCTGCACACACGGGCCATATCTAGTTCAACTCTGCTTAGGAAACTGACAAGAACAGTAGCTCCTCTTCAGTCCAATACACTGTACTTGCTGGGAACAGACGCGAGTGCTATTTGCACTGTGTACGGCATTGGGAGCGCAATAGTGACTCTTTTTACCAGAAAATAACTCTTGCTCGTAGGACCAGAAACTGCATGTGATTCAACTCCATTTAGGACTGGAAAACAAATGCTTTCTCGCCTTACAAAAAACACACTCTGCTTTTGAGAAAAGAGCACTCTTGTACACTACTGTGTTTCCTATAGGGCCAGAACAGTGAGCTTTCTCAGAACAAAAGAACTGAGCTTCCTACACACACGGGCCATATATAGTTCAACTCTGCTTAGGAACCTGACAAGAACAGTAGCTCCTCTTCAGTCCAATACACTGTACTTGCTGGGAACAGATGCCAGTGCTATTTGCACTGTGTATGACAATGGAAGCACAATAGTGACTCTTCTTACCACAAAACAACTCTTGCTCCTAGGACCAGAAACTGCATGGGATTCAACTCCATTTAGGACTGGGAAACAAACGCTAGCTTGCCTTACAAGAAACACATTCTGCTTTTGAGAAAAGAGCACTCTTCTACTCTACTGGGTTTGCTATAGGGCCAGAACAGTGAGCTTGCTCAGAACAAAAGAACTGTGCTGCCTACACACACGGGCCATATCTAGTTCAACTCTCCAGACGAAACTGACAAGAACAGTAGATCCTCTTCAGTCCAATACACTGTACAGGCTGGGAACAGACGCCAGTGCTATTTGCCCTGTGTATGACAATGCGAGCTCAGTAGTGACTCTTCTTACCAGAAAACAACTCTTGCTTTTAGGACCTGAAACTGCATGTGATTCAACTCCATTTAGGTTTGGGAAGCAAACGCTATCTCGCCTTACAAGAAACATACTCTGCTTTGAGTAAAGAGCAATGTGATTTCCTATGGGGTCCGCACAGTGAGCTTGCTCAGAACAAAAGTACTGTGCTTCCTACACACACGGGACATATCTAGTTCAACTCTGCTTAGGAAACTGACAAGAACAGTAGCTCCTCTTCAGTCAAACACACTGTACTTGCTGGGAACAGAAGTGAGTGCTATTTGAGCTGTGTATGGCAAAGGGAGCACAATAGTGACTTTCCTTACCAGAAAACAACTCTTGCTCGTATTACCAAAAACTACATGTGATTCAACTCCATTTAGGACTGGGAAACAAACGCTAGCTCACCTTGCAAGAAACACACTCTGCTTTTGAGAAAAGAGCACTGTTCTACTCTACTGTGTTTCCTATAGGGCCAGAACAGTGAGATTGCTCAGAACAAAAGAACTGTGCTTCCTACACACATGGCCATATCTAGTACAATTCTCCTTAGAAAACTGAAAAGAACAGTAGATCCTCTTCAGTCCAATACACTGTACATGCTGGGAACAGACGCCAGTGCTATTTGCCCAGTGTATGACAATGGGAGGGCAATAGTGACTCTTCTTACCAGAAAACAACTCTTGCTTGTAGGACCAGAAACTGCATGTGATTCAACTCCATTTAGGACTGGGAAACAAATGCTAGCTCGCCTTACAAGAAACACACTCTGCTTTTGAGAAAAGAGCACAATTCTACTCTACTGTGTTTCCTATAGGGCCAGAAAAGTGAGCTTGCTCAGAACAAAAGAACTGTGCTTCCTGCACACACCGGCCATATCTAGTTCAACTCTGCCTTAGGAACCTGACAAGAACAGTAGATCCTCTTCAGTCCAATACACTGTACATGCTGGGAACAGATGCCAGTGCTATTTCCCTGTGTATGACAGTGGGAGCACAATAGTGACTCTTCTTACCAGAAAAAACCTCTTGCTCGTAGGACCAGAAACTGCATGTGATTCAACTCCATTTAGGACTGGGAAACACATGGTAGCTTGTCTTACAAGAAACACACTCTGCTTTTGAGAAAAGAGCACTCTTTTACTCTACTGTGTCTTTTATAGGGCCAGAACAGTGAGATTGCTCAGAACAAAAGATCTGTGCTTCCTACACACACGGGCCATATCTAGTTCAACTCTGCTTAGGAAACAGACGAGAACAGTAGCTCCTCTTCAGTCCAATACACTGTACTTGCTGGGAACAGACGCCAGTGCTATTTGCACTGTGTACAGTAATAGGAGCACAATAGTGACTTTTCTTACCAGAAAACAACTTTTGCTCTTAGGACCAGAAACTGCATGTGATTCAACTCCACTTAGGACTGGGAAACAAACGCTAGCTCGCCTTACAAGAAACACGCTCTGCTTTTGAGAATAGGGTACACTTCTACTCTACTGTTTTTCCTAAGGGGTCCAAACAGTGAGCTTGCTCAGAACAAAAGAACTGTGCTTCCTACACACACGGGCCATATCTAGTTCAACTCTGCTTAGGAAACTGACAAGAACAGTAGCTCCTCTTCAGTCCAATACACTGTACTTGTTGGGAACAGACGTGAGTGCTATTTGCACTGTGTATGTCAATGGGAGCGCAATAGTGACTTTCCTTACCAGAAAACAACTCTTGTTCATAGGAACAAAAACTGCATGTGATTCAACTCCATTTAGGACTGGGAAACAAACGCTAGCTCGCCTTACAAGAAACACACTCTGCTTTTGAGAAAAGAGCACTCTTGTACTCTACTGTGTTTCCTATAGGGCCAGAATAGTGAGCTTGCTCAGAACAAAAGAACTGTGCTTCCTACACACACGGGCCATATATAGTTCAACTCTGCTTAGGAAACTGACGAGAACAGTAGCTCCTCTTCAGTCCAATACACTGTACTTGCTGGGAACAGACGAGTGCTATTTGTACTGTGTACAGCAATGGTAGCACAATAGTGACTTTTCTTACCAGAAAACAACTCTTGCTCATAGGACCAGAAACTGCATGTCATTCAACTATGTTTAGGACTGGGAAACAAACGCTAGCTCACCTTACAAGAAACACACTCTGCTTTTGAGGAAAGAGCACTCTTCTAGTCTACTGTGTTTCCTATAGCGCCAGAACAGTGAGCTTGCTCAGAACAAAAGAACTGTGCTTCCTAAACACCCGGCCATATCTAGTTCAATTCTGTTTAGTAAACTGACAAGAACAGTAGATCCTCTTCAGTCCAATACACTGTACATGCTGGGAACAGACGCCAGTGCTATTTGCACTGTGTACAGCAATGGGAGCACAATAGTGACTCTTCTTACCAGAAAATAACTCTTGCGCATACAACCAGAAACTGCATGTGATTCAACTCCATTTAGGACTTGGAAACAAACGCTAGCTCGTCTTACAAGAAACACACTCTGCTTCTGAGAAAAGAGCACTCTTCTACTCTACTGTGTTTCCTATAGGGCCAGCACAGAGAGCTTGCTCAGAACAAAAGAACTGTGCTTCCTGCACACACGGGCCATATCTAGTTCAACTCTGCTTAGGAAACTGACAAGAACAGTAGCTCCTCTTCAGTCCAATACACGGTACTTGCTGGGAACAGACGCGAGTGCTATTTGCACTGTGTACGGAAATGGGAGCGCAATAGTGACTCTTTTTACCAGAAAACAACTCTTGCTGGTAGGACCAGAAACTGCATGTGATTCAACTCCATTTAGGACTGGGAAACAAATGCTATTTCGCCTTACAAGAAACACACTCTGCTTTTGAGAAAAGAGCACTCTTGTACTCTACTGTGTTTCCTATAGGGCCAGAATAGTGAGCTTGCTCAGAACAAAAGAACTGTGCTTCCTACACACACGGGCCATATATAGTTCAACTCTGCTTAGGAAACTGACGAGAACAGTAGCTCCTCTTCAGTCCAATACACTGTACTTGCTGGAAACAGACGAGTGCTATTTGTACTGTGTACAGCAATGGTAGCACAATAGTGACCCTTCTTACCAGAAAAAATCTCTGTCTCTTAGGACCAGAAACTGCATGTGATTCAACTCCACCTAGACTGGGAAACAAACGCTAGCTTGCCTTACAAAAAACAAGCTCAGATTTGAAAAAAGGGCACACTTCTACTCTACTGTGTTTCCTATGGGGTCCGAATAGTGAGCTTGCTCAGAACAAAAGAACTGTGATTCCTACACACACGGGCCATATCTGGTTCAATTCTGCTTAGGAAACTGACCAAGAACAGGAGATCCTCTTCAGTCCAATACACTGTACTTGCTGGGAACAGACGCGAGTGCTATTTGCACTGTGTATGACAATGGAGCGCAATAGTGACTCTTCTTACCAGAAAACAACTCTTGCTCATTTGACTAGAAACTTCATGGGATTCAACTCATTCTGAATTGGAAACAAACACTAGCTTGCCTCACAAGAAACACACTCTGCTTTAAAGAAAAGAGCCCTCCTCTACTCTACTGTGTTTCCTATAGCGCCAGAACAGTGAGCTTGCTCAGTCCAAAGAACTGTGCTTCCTACACACACAGGCAATATCTAATTCAACTCTGCATAGGAAACTGACGAGAACAGTAGCTCCTTTAAGTCCAATACACTGTACTTGCTGGGAACAGATGCGAGTGCTATTTGCACTGTGTATGGAAATGGGAGCACAATAGTGACTTTCCTTACCAGAAAACAACTCTTGCTCGTAGGACCAAAAACTGCATGTGATTCAACTCCATTTACGACTGGGAAACAAACGCTAGCCTCGCCTTACAAGAAACACAATCTGCTTTTGAGAAAAAAGCACTCTTCTACTCTGCTGTTTTTCCTATAGGGCCAGTACAGTGAGCTTGCTCAGAACAAAAGAAACTGTGCATCCTACACACACGGGCCCATATCTAGTTCAATCTGCTTAGGAAACTGACAAGAACAGTAGATCCTCTTCAGTCCAATTACACTGTACTTGCTGGGGAACAGACGCCAGTGCTATTTGCACTGTGTATGACAATGGGAGGCACAATAGTAACTCTTCTTACCAAAAAACAACTCTTGCTCGTAGGACCAGAACTGCATGTGATTCAAATCCATTTAGGACTGGGAAACAAACGCTAGCTCGCCTCACAAGAAACACACTCTGCTTTTGAGAAAAGAGCACTCTTCTACTCTACTGTGGTTTCCTATAGGGCCAGTACAGTAAGCTTGCTCAGAACAAAAGAACTGTGCTTCCTACACACACGGGCCCTATCTAGTTCAACTCTGCTTAGGAAACTGACAAGAACAGTAGCTCCTCTTCAGTCCAATACACTGTACTTGCTTGGGCACAGACTCGAGTGCTATTTGCACTGTGTACGGAATTGGGAACGCAATAGTGACTCTTTTACAGAAAACAACTCTTGCTCATAGGAACAGAAACTGCATGTGATTCAACTCCATTTAGGACTGGGAAACAAATGCTATCTCTCCTTACAAGAAACACACTCTGCTTTTGAGAAAAGAGCACTCTTGTACTCTACTGTGTTTCTTATAGGGCCAGAACAGTGAGCTTGCTCAGAACAAAAGAACTGTGCTTCCTACAAACACGGGCCATATCTAGTTCAACTCTGCTTAGGAAACTGACGAGAACAGTAGCTCCTCTTCAGTCCAATACACTGTACTTGCTGGGAACAGACGCCAGTGCTATTTGCAATGTGTATGACAATGGGAGTACCATAGTGACTCTTCTTACCACAAAAAACTCTGGCTCTTAGGACCAGAAACTGCATGTGATTAAACTCCACTTAGTACTGGGAAACAAACGCTAGCTCACCTTACAAGAAACAGACTTTGCTTTTGAGAAAAGAGCACTCTTCTACTCTACTGTGTTTCCTATAGGGTCAGAGCAGTGAGCTTGCTCAGAACAAAAGAAATGTGCTTCATACACACACGGGCCATATCTAGTTCAACTCTGCTTAGGAACCTGACAAGAACAGTAGATCCTCTTCAGTCCAATATACTGTACATGCTGGGAACAAATGTCAGTGCTATTTGCCCTGTGTATGACAATGGGAGCGCAATAGTGACTCTTCTTACCAGAAAATACTCTTGCTTGTAGGACCAGAAATTGCATGTGATTCAACTCCATTTAGGACTGGGAAACAAACGCTAGCTCGCCCTACAAGAAACACACTCTGCTTTTGAGAAAAGAGTACTCTTCTACTCTACTGTTTTTCCTATAGGGCCAGAACAGTAAGCTTGCTCAGAACAAAAGAAATGTGCTTCCTACACACAGGGGCCATATCTAGTTCAACTCTGCATCGGAAACTGACAAGAACAGTAGATCCTCTTCTGTCTGATACACTGTACATGCTGGGAACAGACGCCAGTGCTATTTGCCCTGTATATGACATTGGGAGCGAAATAGTGACTCTTCTTACCAGAAAATAACTCTTGCTCGTTGGACCAGAAACTGCATGTGATTCAACTCCATTTAGGTCTGGGAAGCAAACTCTAGCTCGCCTTACAAGAAACATATTCTGCTTTTGAGAAAAGAGCACTCTTCTACTCTACTGTGTTTCCTATGGGTCCGAACAGTGAGCTTGCTCAGAACAAAAGAACTGTGCTTCCTATACACACGGGCCATATCTAGTTCAACTCTGCTTAGGAAACTGACAAGAACAGTAGCTCCTATTCAGTCCAATAGACCGTACTTGATTGGAACAGACGCAAGTGCTATTTGCACTGTGTATGACAATGGGAGCACAATAGTAACTCTTCTTATCACAAAACAACTCTTGCTCCTAGGACCAGAACCTGCATGGGATTCAACTCCATTTAGGACTGGGAAACAAACGCTAGCTTACCTTACAAGAAACACACTCTGCTTTTGAGAAAAGAGCACTCTTCTACTCTACTGTGTTTCCTATAGGGCCAGAACAGTGAGCTTGCTCAGAACAAAAGAAATGTGCTTCATACACACACGGGCCATATCTAGTTCAATTCTGCTTAGGAAACTGACAAGAACAGTAGCTCCTCTTCAGTCCAATACACTGTACTTGATTGGAACAGACGCAAGTGCTATTTGTACTGTGTATGGCAATGGGAGCGCAATAGTGACTCTTCTTACCAAAAAAAAACTCTATTCGTAGCACCAAAAACTGCATGTGATTCAAATTTATTTAGGACTCGGAAACAAAAGCTAGCTTGCCTTACAAGAAATACACTCTGCTTTTGAGAAAAGAGCACTCTTCTTCTCTACTATGTGTCCTATGCGGTCCGAACAGTGAGCTTGCTCAGAACAAAAGAACTGTGCTTCCTGCACACACGGGCCATATCTAGTTCAACTCTGCTTAGGAAACTGACAAGAACAGTAGCTACTCTTCAGTCCAATACACTGTACTTGCTGGGAACAGACGCGAGTGCTATTTGCACTTTGTACGGCATTGGGAGCGCAATAGTGACTCTTTTTACCAGAAAACAACTCTTGCTCGTAGGACCAGAAAACAACTCTTGCTCGTAGGACCAGAAACTGCATGTGATTCAACTCCATTTAGGACTGGGAAACACAACCTAGTTGTCTTACAAGAAACACACTACGCTTTTGAGAAAAGAGCACTCTTGTACTCTACTGTGTTTCCTATAGGGCCAGAACAGTGAGCTTGCTCAGAACAAAAGAAATGTGCTTCATACACACACGGGCCATGTCTAGTTCAATTCTGCCTAGGAAACTGACAAGAATAGTAGCTCCTCTTCAGTCCAATACACTGTACTTGCTGGAAACAGACGCGAGTGCTATTTGCACTGTGTATGTCAACGGGTGCGCAATAGTGACTTTCCTTACCAGAAAACAACTCTTGCTCGTAGGACCAAAAACTGCATGTGATTCAACTCCATTTAGAACTGGGAAACAAACGCTGCCTCGCCTTACAAGAAACACACTCTGCTTTTGAGAAAAGAGCACTCTTCTACTCTACTGTGTTTCCTATAGGGCCAGAACAGTGAGCTTGCTCAGAACCAAAGAACTGTGCTTCCAACACAAATGGCCATATCCAGTTCAATCCTGCTCAGGAAACTGACAAGAACAGTAGCTCCTATTCAGTCCAATACACTGTACTTGCTAGGAACAGTTGCCAGTGCTATTTGCACTGTGTATGACAATGGGAGCGCCATAGTGACTCTTCTTACCACAAAACAACTCTTGCTCCTAGGACCAGAAACTGCATGTGATTCAACTCCACTTAGGACTGAGAAACAAACGCTAGCTTGCCTTACAAGAAACACACTCTGCTTTTGAGAAAAGAGCAATGTGTTTCCTATGGGGTTCGCACAGTGAGCTTGATCAGAACAAAAGAACTGTCCTTCCTATACACACGGGACATATCTAGTTCAACTCTGCTTAGGAAACTGACAAGAACAGTAGCTCCTCTTCAGTCCAATACACTGTACTTGCTAGGAACAGAAGTGAGTGCTATTTGCGCTGTGTATGGCAAAGGGAGCACAATAGTGACTTTCCTTACCAGAAAACAACTCTTGCTCGTATGACCAAAAACTGCATGTGATTCAACTCCATTTAGGACTGGGAAACAAACGCTAGCTCACCTTGCAAGAAAAACACTCTGCTTTTGAGAAAAGAGCACTGTTCTACTCTACTGTGTTTCCTATAAGGCCAGAATAGTGAGATTGCTCAGAACAAAAGAACTGTGCTTCCTACACATATGGCCATATCTACTAAAATTCTGCTTAGGAAACTGAAAAGAACAGTAGATCCTCTTCAGTCCAATACACTGTACATGCTGGGAACAGACGCAAGTGCTATTTGCCCTGTGTGTGACAATGGGAGGGCAATAGTGACTCTTCTTACCAGAAAACAACTCTTGCCCTTAGGACCAGAAACTGATCGTGATTCAACTCCATTTAGGACTGGGAAACAAATGCTAGCTTGCCTTACAAGAAACACACTCTGCTTTTGAGAAAAGAGCACTCTTCTACTCTACTGTGTTTCCTATAGGGCCAGAACAGTGAGCTTGCTCAGAACAAAAGAACTGTACTTCCTGCACACACGGGCCATATCTAGTTCAACTCTGCTTAGGAACCTGACAAGAACAGTAGATCCTCTTCAGTCCAATACACTGTACATGCTGGGAACAAATGCCAGTGCTATTTGCCCTGTGTATGACAAAGGGAGCGCAATAGTGACTCTTCTTACCAGAAAATATTCTTGCTTGTAGGACCAGAAACTGCATGTGATTCAAATCCATTTAGGACTAAGAAACAAACGTTAGCTCGCCTTACAAGAAACACACTATGCTTTTGAGAAACGAGTACTCTTCTACTCTACTGTGTTTCCTATAGGGCCAGAACAGAGAGCTTGCTCAGAACAAAAGAACTGTGCTTCCTGCACACACGGGCCATATCTAGTTCAACTCTGCTTAGGAAACTGACAAGAACAGTAGATCCTCTTCAGTCCAATACACTGTACTTGCTGGGAACAGACGCGAGTGCTATTTGCACTGTGTATGGAATTGGGAGCGCAATAGTGACTCTTTTTACCCGAAAACAACTCTTGCTGGTAGGAACAAAAACTGCATGTGATTCAACTCAATTTAGGACTGGGAAACAAACGCTAGCTCGCCTTACAAGAAACACACTCTTCTTTTGAGAAAAGAGCACTCTTCTACTCTACTGTGTTTCCAAAAGGACAGTACAGTGAGCTTGCTCAGAACAAAAGAACTGTGCATCCTATACACATGGCCATATCCAATTCAATTCTGCTTAGGAAACTGACAAGAACAGTAGCTCCTCTTCAGTCCAATACACTCTACATGCTGGGAACAGACGCCCGTTCTATTTGCCCTGTGTATGACAATGGAAGCACAATAGTGTCTCTTCTTACCAGAAAACAACTCTTGCTCATAGGACCAGAAACTGCATGTGATTCAACTCCATTTAGGACTGGGAAACAAACGCTATTTCGCCTTACAAGAAACACACTCTGCTTTTGAGAAAAGAGCACTCTTCTACTCTACTGTCTTTCCTATAGGGCCAGAACAGTGAGCTTGCTCAGAACAAAAGAACTGTGCTTCCTACACACACAGGCAATATCTAGTTCAACTCTGCATAGGAAACTGACGAGAACAGTAGCTCCTTTTCAGTCCAAGACACTGTACTTGCTGAGAACAGATGCGATTGCTATTTGCACTGTGTATGGAAATGGGAGCGCAATAGTGACTTTCCTTACCAGAAAAAAACTCTTGCTCGTAGGACCCAAAACTGCATGTGATTCAACTCCATTTAGGACTGGGAAACAGACGCTAGCCTCGCCTTACAAGAAACACAATCTGCTTTTGAGAAAAGAGCACGCTTCTACTCTGCTGTTTTTCCTATAGGGCCAATACAGTGAGCTTGCTCAGAAAAAAAGAACTGTGCATCCTACACACACGAGCCATATCTAGTTCAATTCTGCTTAGGAAACTGACAAGAACAGTAGATCCTCTTAAATCCAATACACTGTACTTGCTTGGAACAAACAACAGTGCTATTTGCACTGTGAATGACAATGGGAGCACAATAGTGACTTTTCTTACCAGAAAACAACTCTTGCTCGTAGGACCAGAAACTGCATGGGATTCAACTCCATTTAGGACTGGGAAACAATCACTAGCTGGCCTTACAAGAAACACACTCTGCTTTTGAGAAAAGAGCACTCTTCTACTCTACTGTGTTTCCTATAGCGCCAGGACAGTTAGCTTGCTCAGAATAAAAGAATTGTGCTTCCTACACGCACGGCCCTATCTAGTTCAATTCTGCTCATTAAACTGAGAAGAACATTAGATCCTCTTCAGTCCAATACACTGTACATGCTGTGAACAGACGCCAGGGCTATTCGCACTGTGTAAGACAAAGGGAGCACAATAGTAACTCTTCTTACCAGAAAACAACTCTTGCTCATAGGACCAGAAACTGCATGTGATTCAACTCCATTTAGGGCTGGGAAACAAACGCTAGCTCGCCTTACAAGAAACACACTCTGCTTTTGAGAAAAGAGCACTCTTCAACTCTACTGTGTTTCCTATAGGGCCAGAACAGTGAGCTTGCTCAGAACAAAAGAACTGTGCTTCCTGCACACACGGGCCATATCTAGTTCAACTCTGCTTAGGAACCTGACAAGAACAGTAGATCCTCTTCAGTCCAATACACTTTACATGCTGGGAACAGATGCCAGTGCTATTTGCCCTGTGTGTGACAGTGGGAGCGCAATAGTGACTCTTCTTACCAGAAAAAACTCTTGCTCGTAGGACCAGAAACTGCATGTGATTCAACTCCACTTAGGATTGGGAAACACATGCTAGCTCGTCTTACAAGAAACACACTGTGCTTTTGAGAAAAGAGCACTCTTTTACTCTACTGTGTCTCCTATAGGTCCAGAACAGTGAGCTTGGTCAGAACAAAAGATCTGTGCTTCCTAGACACACGGGCCATATGTAGTTCAACTCTGCTTAGGAAACTGACGAGAACAGAAGCTCCTCTTTAGTCCAATACACTGTACTTGCTGGGAACAGATGCGAGTGCTATTTGCACTGTGTAGAGTAATAGGAGCACAATAGTGACATTTCTTACCAGAAAACAACTTTTGCTCTTAGGACCAGAAACTGCATGTGATTCAACTCCACTTAGGACTGGGAAACAAACGCTAGCTCGCCTTACAAGAAACACCCTCGCTTTTGAGAATAGGGAACACTGCTACTCTACTGTGTTTCCTATGGGGTCCGAACAGTGAGCTTGCTCAGAACAAAAGAACTGTGCCTCCTACACACACGGGCCATATCTAGTTCAACTCTGCTTAGGAAACTGACAAGAACAGTAGCGCCTTTTCAGTCCAATACACTGTACTTGTTGGGAACAGACGCGAGTGCTATTTGCACTGCGTATGTCAATGGGAGCGCAATAGTGACTTTCCTTACCAGAAAACAACTCTTGTTCATAGGACCAAAAACTGCATGTGATTCAACTCCATTTAGGACTGGGAAACAAACGCTAGCTCGCCTTACAATAAACACACTCTGCTTTTGAGAAAAGAGCACACTTCTACTCTACTGTCTTTCCTATAGGGCCAGTAGAGTGAGCTTACTCAGAACAAAAGAACTGTGCTTCCCACAAAAACGGGCATATCCAGTTCAATTCTGCTTAGGAAACTGACAAGAACAGTAGCTCCTCTTCAGTCCAATACACTATACTTGCTGGGAACAGATGCGAGTGCTATTTGCACTGTGTATGGCAATGGGAGCTCAATAGTGACTTTCCTTACCAGAAAACAACTCTTGCATGTAGGACCAAAAACTGTATGTGATTCAACTCCATTTAGGACTGGGAAACAAACGCTAGCTCGCCTTACAAGAAACACACTCTGCTTTTGAGAAAAGAGCACTCTTCTACTCTACTGTGTTTCCTATAGGGCCAGAACAGTGAGCTTGCTCAGAACAAAAGAACTGTGCTTCCTACACACGGGCCATATCTATCTAGTTCAACTCTGCTTAGGAAACTGACGAGAACCGTAGCTCCTCTTCAGTCCAATACACTGTACTTGCTGGGAACAGACGCGAGTGCTTTTTGCACTGTGTACAGCAAAGGGAGCACAATAGTGACACTTCTTACCAGAAAACAACTCTGGTTCTTAGGACCAGAAACTGTATGTGATTCAACTCCAATTAGGACTGGGAAACAAACGCTAGCTTGCCTTACAAGAAACGAGCTCTGCTTTTGAGAAAAGGGCACACTTCTACTCTACTGTGTTTCCTATGGGGTCCGAACAGTGAGCTTGCTCAGAACAAAAGAACTGTGCTTCCTACACACGGGCCAAAACTAGTTCAATTCTGCTTAGGAAACTGACAAGAACAGTAGATCCCCTTCAGTCCAATACACTGTACTTGCTGGGAACAGACGCCAGTGATATTTGCACTGTGTATGACAATGAGAGCGCAATAGTGACTCTTCTTACCACAAAACAACTCTTGCTCCTAGGACCAGAAACTGCATGGGATTCAACTCCATTTAGGACTGGGAAACAAACGCTAGCTTGCCTTACAAGAAACATACTCTGCTTTAGAGAAAAGAGCACTCTTCTACTCTACTGTGTTTCCTATAGGGCCAGAACAGTGAGCTTGCTCAGAACAAAAGAAATGTGCTTCATACTCACACGGGCCATATCTAGTTCAACTCTACTTAGGAACCTGACGAGAACAATAGATCCTCTTCAGTCCAATATACTGTACATGCTGGGAACAAATGCCAGTGCTATTTGCCCTGTGTATGACAATGGTAGCGCAATAGTGACTCTTCTTACCAGAAAATACTCTTGATCGTAGGACCAAAAACTGCATGTGATTCAACTCCATTTAGGACTGGGAAACAAACGCTATCTCGCCTTACAAGAAACACACTCTGCTTTTGAGAAAAGAGCTCTCTTTTACTCTACTGTGTTTCCTATAGGGCCAGAACAGTGAGCTTGCTCAGAACAAAAGAACTGTGCTTCCTACACACATGGGCCATATCTAGTTAAACTCTGCTTAGGAAACTGAAGAGAACAGTAGCTCCTCTTCAGTCCAATACACTGTACTTGCTGGGAACAAATGCCAGTGCTATTTGCACTGTGTATGACAATGGGAGCGCAATAGTGACTCTTCTTACCACAAAACAACTCTTGCTCCTAGGACCAGAAACTGCATGGGATTCAACTCCATTTAGGACTGGGAAATAAAAAACTAGCTCGCCTTACAAGAAACACACTCTCCTTTTGAGAAAAGAGCACTCTTCTTCTCTACTATGAGTCCTATTGGGTCCGAACAGTGAGCTTGCTCAGAACAAAAGAACTGTGCTTCCTACGCACACGAGCCATATCTAGTTCAACTCTGCTTAGGAAACTGACAAAAACAGTAGCTCCTCTTCAGTCCAATACACTGTACTTGCTGGGAACAGACGCGAGTGCTATTTGCACTGTGTTTGGCAATGGGAGCGCAATAGTGACTTTCCTTACCAGAAAACAAATCTTGAGCGTAGGACCAAAAACTGCATGTGATTCAACTCCATTTAGGACTGGGAAACAAACGCTGGCTCGCCTTACAAGAAACACACTCTGCTTTTGAGAAAAGAGCACTCTTCTACTCTACTGTGTTTCCTATAGGGCCAGTACAGTGAGCTTGCTCAGAACAAAAGAACTGTGCTTCCTACACAAATGGCCATATCCAGTTCAATTCTGCTTAGGAAACTGACAAGAACAGTAGCTCCTCTTCAGTCCAATACACTGTACTTGCTGGGAACAGATGCGAGTGCTATTTGCACTGTGTTTGGCAATGGGAGCGCAATAGTGACTTTCCTTACCTGAAAACAAATCTTGAGCGTAGGATCAATAACTGCATGTGATTCAACTCCATTGAGGACTGGGAAACAAACACCAGCTCGCCTTACAAGAAACATACTCTGCTTTTTAGAAAAGAGCACTCTTCTACTCTACTGTGTTTCCTATAGGGCCAGAACAGTGAGCATGCTCAGAACCAAAGAACTGTGCTTCCTGAACACTCGGGCCACATCTAGTTCAACTCTGCTTAGGAAACTGACAAGAACAGTAGCTCCTCCTCAGTCCAATACACTATACTTGCTGGGAACAGATGCGAGTGCTATTTGCACTGTGTACGGCATTGGGAGCACAATAGTGACTCTTTTTACCAGAAAACAACTCTTGTGTGTAGGACCAAAAACTGTATGTGATTCAACTCCATTTATGACTGGGAAACAAACGCTAGCTCGCCTTACAAGAAACACACTCTGCTTTTGAGAAAAGAGCACTCTTCTACTCTACTGTGTTTCCTATAGGGCCAGAACAGTGAGATTGCTCAGAAGAAAAGAACTGTGCTTCCTACACACATGGGCCATATCTAGTTCAACTCTGCTTAGGAAACTGACAAGTACAGTAGTTCCTCTTTAGTCCAATACACTGTACTTGCTGGGAACATAAGTGAGTGCTATTTGCACTGTGTACAGCAATGGGAGCGCAATAGTGACTCTTCTTACCAGAAAACAACTCTTGCTCATAGGACCAGAAACTGCATGTCATTCAAATTCATTTAGGACTGGGAAACAAAAGCTAGCTCGCCTTACAAGAAACACACTCTGCTTTTGAGAAAAGAGCACTCTTCTACTCTACTGTGTTTCCTATGGTGTCCGAACAGTGAGCTTGTTCAGAACAAAAGAACTGTGCTTCCTATACACACGGGCCATATCTAGTTGAACTCTGCTTAGGAAACTGACAAGAACAGTAGCTCCTCATCAGTCCAATACACTGTACTTGATTGGAATAGACGCAAGTGCTATTTGTACTGTGTATGGCATTGGGAGCGCAATAGTGACTCTTCTTACGAAAAAATAACTCTACTCGTATGACAAGAAACTGCATGTGATTCAAAATCATTTAGGACTGGGAAAAAAAAAACTCTTGCTTGTAGGACCAGAAACTGCATGTGATTCAAATCCATTTAGGACTGGGAAACAAACGCTAGCTCGCCTCACAAGAAACACACTCTGCTTTTGAGAAAAGAGCACTCTTCTACTCTACTGTGTTTCCTATAGGGCCAGTACAGTAAGCTTGCTCAGAACAAAAGAACTGTGCTTCCTACACACACGGGCCCTATCTAGTTCAACTCTGCTTAGGAAACTGACAAGAACAGTAGCTCCTCTTCAGTCCAATACACTGTACTTGCTGGGCACAGACTCGAGTGCTATTTGCACTGTGTACGGAATTGGGAACGCAATAGTGACTCTTTTTACCAGAAAACAACTCTTGCTCATAGGAACAGAAACTGCATGTGATTCAACTCCATTTAGGACTGGGAAACAAATGCTATCTCTCCTTACAAGAAACACACTCTGCTTTTGAGAAAAGAGCACTCTTGTACTCTACTGTGTTTCTTATAGGGCCAGAACAGTGAGCTTGCTCAGAACAAAAGAACTGTGCTTCCTACAAACACGGGCCATATCTAGTTCAACTCTGCTTAGGAAACTGACGAGAACAGTAGCTCCTCTTCAGTCCAATACACTGTACTTGCTGGGAACAGACGCCAGTGCTATTTGCAATGTGTATGACAATGGGAGTACCATAGTGACTCTTCTTACCACAAAAAACTCTGGCTCTTAGGACCAGAAACTGCATGTGATTCAACTCCACTTAGTACTGGGAAACAAACGCTAGCTCACCTTACAAGAAACAGACTCTGCTTTTGAGAAAAGAGCACTCTTCTACTCTACTGTGTTTCCTATAGGGTCAGAGCAGTGAGCTTGCTCAGAACAAAAGAAATGTGCTTCATACACACACGGGCCATATCTAGTTCAACTCTGCTTAGGAACCTGACAAGAACAGTAGATCCTCTTCAGTCCAATATACTGTACATGCTGGGAACAAATGTCAGTGCTATTTGCCCTGTGTATGACAATGGGAGCGCAATAGTGACTCTTCTTACCAGAAAATACTCTTGCTTGTAGGACCAGAAATTGCATGTGATTCAACTCCATTTAGGACTGGGAAACAAACGCTAGCTCGCCCTACAAGAAACACACTCTGCTTTTGAGAAAAGAGTACTCTTCTACTCTACTGTTTTTCCTATAGGGCCAGAACAGTAAGCTTGCTCAGAACAAAAGAAATGTGCTTCCTACACACAGGGGCCATATCTAGTTCAACTCTGCATCGGAAACTGACAAGAACAGTAGATCCTCTTCTGTCTGATACACTGTACATGCTGGGAACAGACGCCAGTGCTATTTGCCCTGTATATGACATTGGGAGCGAAATAGTGACTCTTCTTACCAGAAAATAACTCTTGCTCGTTGGACCAGAAACTGCATGTGATTCAACTCCATTTAGGTCTGGGAAGCAAACTCTAGCTCGCCTTACAAGAAACATATTCTGCTTTTGAGAAAAGAGCACTCTTCTACTCTACTGTGTTTCCTATGGGTCCGAACAGTGAACTTGCTCAGAACAAAAGAACTGTGCTTCCTATACACACGGGCCATATCTAGTTCAACTCTGCTTAGGAAACTGACAAGAACAGTAGCTCCTATTCAGTCCAATAGACCGTACTTGATTGGAACAGACGCAAGTGCTATTTGCACTGTGTATGACAATGGGAGCACAATAGTAACTCTTCTTATCACAAAACAACTCTTGCTCCTAGGACCAGAACCTGCATGGGATTCAACTCCATTTAGGACTGGGAAACAAACGCTAGCTTACCTTACAAGAAACACACTCTGCTTTTGAGAAAAGAGCACTCTTCTACTCTACTGTGTTTCCTATAGGGCCAGAACAGTGAGCTTGCTCAGAACAAAAGAAATGTGCTTCATACACACACGGGCCATATCTAGTTCAATTCTGCTTAGGAAACTGACAAGAACAGTAGCTCCTCTTCAGTCCAATACACTGTACTTGATTGGAACAGACGCAAGTGCTATTTGTACTGTGTATGGCAATGGGAGCGCAATAGTGACTCTTCTTACCAAAAAAAAACTCTATTCGTAGCACCAAAAACTGCATGTGATTCAAATTTATTTAGGACTCGGAAACAAAAGCTAGCTTGCCTTACAAGAAATACACTCTGCTTTTGAGAAAAGAGCACTCTTCTTCTCTACTATGTGTCCTATGCGGTCCGAACAGTGAGCTTGCTCAGAACAAAAGAACTGTGCTTCCTGCACACACGGACCATATCTAGTTCAACTCTGCTTAGGAAACTGACAAGAACAGTAGCTACTCTTCAGTCCAATACACTGTACTTGCTGGGAACAGACGCGAGTGCTATTTGCACTTTGTACGGCATTGGGAGCGCAATAGTGACTCTTTTTACCAGAAAACAACTCTTGCTCGTAGGACCAGAAAACAATTCTTGCTCGTAGGACCAGAAACTGCATGTGATTCAACTCCATTTAGGACTGGGAAACACATGCTAGTTGTCTTACAAGAAACACACTACGCTTTTGAGAAAAGAGCACTCTTGTACTCTACTGTGTTTCCTATAGGGCCAGAACAGTGAGCTTGCTCAGAACAAAAGAAATGTGCTTCATACACACACGGGCCATGTCTAGTTCAATTCTGCCTAGGAAACTGACAAGAATAGTAGCTCCTCTTCAGTCCAATACACTGTACTTGCTGGAAACAGACGCGAGTGCTATTTGCACTGTGTATGTCAACGGGTGCGCAATAGTGACTTTCCTTACCAGAAAACAACTCTTGCTCGTAGGACCAAAAACTGCATGTGATTCAACTCCATTTAGAACTGGGAAACAAACGCTGCCTCGTTTTACAAGAAACACACTCTGCTTTTGAGAAAAGAGCACTCTTCTACTCTACTGTGTTTCCTACAGGGCCAGAACAGTGAGCTTGCTCAGAACCAAAGAACTGTGCTTCCAACACAAATGGCCATATCCAGTTCAATCCTGCTCAGGAAACTGACAAGAACAGTAGCTCCTATTCAGTCCAATACACTGTACTTGCTAGGAACAGTTGCCAGTGCTATTTGCACTGTGTATGACAATGGGAGCGCCATAGTGACTCTTCTTACCACAAAACAACTCTTGCTCCTAGGACCAGAAACTGCATGTGATTCAACTCCACTTAGGACTGAGAAACAAACGCTAGCTTGCCTTACAAGAAACACACTCTGCTTTTTAGAAAAGAGCAATGTGTTTCCTATGGGGTTCGCACAGTGAGCTTGATCAGAACAAAAGAACTGTCCTTCCTATACACACGGGACATATCTAGTTCAACTCTGCTTAGGAAACTGACAAGAACAGTAGCTCCTCTTCAGTCCAATACACTGTACTTGCTAGGAACAGAAGTGAGTGCTATTTGCGCTGTGTATGGCAAAGGGATCACAATAGTGACTTTCCTTACCAGAAAACAACTCTTGCTCGTATGACCAAAAACTGCATGTGATTCAACTCCATTTAGGACTGGGAAACAAACGCTAGCTCACCTTGCAAGAAAAACACTCTGCTTTTGAGAAAAGAGCACTGTTCTACTCTACTGTGTTTCCTATAGGGCCAGAATAGTGAGATTGCTCAGAACAAAAGAACTGTGCTTCCTACACATATGGCCATATCTACTAAAATTCTGCTTAGGAAACTGAAAAGAACAGTAGATCCTCTTCAGTCCAATACACTGTACATGCTGGGAACAGACGCAAGTGCTATTTGCCCTGTGTGTGACAATGGGAGGGCAATAGTGACTCTTCTTACCAGAAAACAACTCTTGCCCTTAGGACCAGAAACTGATCGTGATTCAACTCCATTTAGGACTGGGAAACAAATGCTAGCTTGCCTTACAAGAAACACACTCTGCTTTTGAGAAAAGAGCACTCTTCTACTCTACTGTGTTTCCTATAGGGCCAGAACAGTGAGCTTGCTCAGAACAAAAGAACTGTACTTCCTGCACACACGGGCCATATCTAGTTCAACTCTGCTTAGGAACCTGACAAGAACAGTAGATCCTCTTCAGTCCAATACACTGTACATGCTGGGAACAAATGCCAGTGCTATTTGCCCTGTGTATGACAAAGGGAGCGCAATAGTGACTCTTCTTACCAGAAAATACTCTTGCTTGTAGGACCAGAAACTGCATGTGATTCAACTCCATTTAGGACTGGGAAACAAACGCTAGCTCGCCTTACAAGAAACACACTCTACTTTTGAGAAAAGAGAACTCTTCTACTCTACTGTGTTTCCTATAGTGCCAGAACAGTGAGATTGCTCAGAAGAAAAGAACTGTGCTTCCTACAAACACGGGCCATATCTAGTTCAACTCTGCTTAGGAAACTGACAAGAACAGTAGCTCCTCTTCAGTCCAATACACTGTAATTGCTGGGAACATACGCGAGTGCTATTTGCACTGTGTACAGCAATGGGAGCACAATAGTGACTTTTCTTACCAGAAAACAACTCTTGCTCATAGGACCAGAAACTGCATGTCATTCAACTATGTTTAGGACTGGGAAACAAACGCTAGCTCACCTTACAAGAAACACACTCTGCTTTTGAGGAAAGAGCACTCTTCTAGTCTACTGTGTTTCCTATAGCGCCAGAACAGTGAGCTTGCTCAGAACAAAAGAACTGTGCTTCCTAAACACCCGGCCATATCTAGTTCAATTCTGTTTAGTAAACTGACAAGAACAGTAGATCCTCTTCAGTCCAATACACTGTACGTGCTGGGAACAGACGCCAGTGCTATTTGCACTGTGTACAGCAATGGGAGCACAATAGTGACTCTTCTTACCAGAAAATAACTCTTGCGCATACAACCAGAAACTGCATGTGATTCAACTCCATTTAGGACTGGGAAACAAACGCTTGCTCGCCTTACAAGTAACACACTCTGCTTTTGAGAAAAGAGCACTCTTCTATTCTACTGTGTTTCCTATAGGGCCAGAACAGTTAGCTTGCTCAGAACAAAAGAACTGTGCTTCCTGCACACACGGGCCATATCTAGTTCAACTCTGCTTAGGAAACTGACAAGAACAGTAGCTCCTCTTCAGTCCAATACACTGTACTTGCTGGGAAGAGACGCGAGTGCTATTTGCACTGTGTACGGCATTGGGAGCGCAATAGTGACTCTTTTTACCAGAAAATAACTCTTGCTCGTAGGACCAGAAACTGCATGTGATTCAACTCCATTTAGGACTGGAAAACAAATGCTTTCTCGCCTTACAAAAAACACACTCTGCTTTTGAGAAAAGAGCACTCTTGTACACTACTGTGTTTCCTATAGGGCCAGAACAGTGAGCTTTCTCAGAACAAAAGAACTGAGCTTCCTACACACACGGGCCATATATAGTTCAACTCTGCTTAGGAACCTGACAAGAACAGTAGCTCCTCTTCAGTCCAATACACTGTACTTGCTGGGAACAGATGCCAGTGCTATTTGCACTGTGTATGACAATGGAAGCACAATAGTGACTCTTCTTACCACAAAACAACTCTTGCTCCTAGGACCAGAAACTGCATGGGATTCAACTCCATTTAGGACTGGGAAACAAACGCTAGCTTGCCTTACAAGAAACACATTCTGCTTTTGAGAAAAGAGCACTCTTCTACTCTACTGGGTTTGCTATAGGGCCAGAACAGTGAGCTTGCTCAGAACAAAAGAACTGTGCTGCCTACACACACGGGCCATATCTAGTTCAACTCTCCAGAGGAAACTGACAAGAACAGTAGATCCTCTTCAGTCCAATACACTGTACAGGCTGGGAACAGACGCCAGTGCTATTTGCCCTGTGTATGACAATGCGAGCTCAGTAGTGACTCTTCTTACCAGAAAACAACTCTTGCTTTTAGGACCTGAAACTGCATGTGATTCAACTCCATTTAGGTTTGGGAAGCAAACGCTATCTCGCCTTACAAGAAACATACTCTGCTTTGAGTAAAGAGCAATGTGTTTCCTATGGGGTCCGCACAGTGAGCTTGCTCAGAACAAAAGTACTGTGCTTCCTACACACACGGGACATATCTAGTTCAACTCTGCTTACGAAACTGACAAGAACAGTAGCTCCTCTTCAGTCAAACACACTGTACTTGCTGGGAACAGAAGTGAGTGCTATTTGAGCTGTGTATGGCAAAGGGAGCACAATAGTGACTTTCCTTACCAGAAAACAACTCTTGCTCGTATTACCAAAAACTAAATGTGATTCAACTCCATTTAGGACTGGGAAACAAACGCTAGCTCACCTTGCAAGAAACACACTCTGCTTTTGAGAAAAGAGCACTGTTCTACTCTACTGTGTTTCCTATAGGGCCAGAACAGTGAGATTGCTCAGAACAAAAGAACTGTGCTTCCTACACACATGGCCATATCTAGTACAATTCTCCTTAGAAAACTGAAAAGAACAGTAGATCCTCTTCAGTCCAATACACTGTACATGCTGGGAACAGACGCCAGTGCTATTTGCCCAGTGTATGACAATGGGAGGGCAATAGTGACTCTTCTTACCAGAAAACAACTCTTGCTTGTAGGACCAGAAACTGCATGTGATTCAACTCCATTTAGGACTGGGAAACAAATGCTAGCTCGCCTTACAAGAAACACACTCTGCTTTTGAGAAAAGAGCACAATTCTACTCTACTGTGTTTCCTATAGGGCCAGAAAAGTGAGCTTGCTCAGAACAAAAGAACTGTGCTTCCTGCACACACGGGCCATATCTAGTTCAACTCTGCTTAGGAACCTGACAAGAACAGTAGATCCTCTTCAGTCCAATACACTGTACATGCTGGGAACAGATGCCAGTGCTATTTCCCTGTGTATGACAGTGGGAGCACAATAGTGACTCTTCTTACCAGAAAAAACTCTTGCTCGTAGGACCAGAAACTGCATGTGATTCAACTCCATTTAGGACTGGGAAACACATGGTAGCTTGTCTTACAAGAAACACACTCTGCTTTTGAGAAAAGAGCACTCTTTTACTCTACTGTGTCTTTTATAGGGCCAGAACAGTGAGATTGCTCAGAACAAAAGATCTGTGCTTCCTACACACACGGGCCATATCTAGTTCAACTCTGCTTAGGAAACAGACGAGAACAGTAGCTCCTCTTCAGTCCAATACACTGTACTTGCTGGGAACAGACGCCAGTGCTATTTGCACTGTGTACAGTAATAGGAGCACAATAGTGACTTTTCTTACCAGAAAACAACTTTTGCTCTTAGGACCAGAAACTGCATGTGATTCAACTCCACTTAGGACTGGGAAACAAACGCTAGCTCGCCTTACAAGAAACACGCTCTGCTATTGAGAATAGGGCACACTTCTACTCTACTGTTTTTCCTATGGGGTCCAAACAGTGAGCTTACTCAGAACAAAAGAACTGTGCTTCCTACACACACGGGCCATATCTAGTTCAACTCTGCTTAGGAAACTGACAAGAACAGTAGCTCCTCTTCAGTCCAATACACTGTACTTGTTGGGAACAGACGTGAGTGCTATTTGCACTGTGTATGTCAATGGGAGCGCAATAGTGACTTTCCTTACCAGAAAACAACTCTTGTTCATAGGAACAAAAACTGCATGTGATTCAACTCCATTTAGGACTGGGAAACAAACGCTAGCTCGCCTTACAAGAAACACACTCT